>NC_050574.1:263095508-263395508 GCF_011100635.1 Trichosurus vulpecula
TCAAGAAAGATGAGGACTGAGAAAAGACCATTGAATTTAATGATTAAGAAATAATTAGTAACTTTGGAGAGAGCGGTTTTGTTGGAATGATGATAATGTTTATAGATGGCCTAAAAATGATATGATTCTTAGCACCATCTCACTCCTTTCCCATCACTCTCGCGCTATCACAATAGAGGTAGCAGATGGTCACACAAGAGGGCCATTTTGTCTTTTTTGTACCATAGAATTTCATGAGCCTATCCATATCTAGCCTATGTGACCTTAAGAATGCTGGCACAATCTAGTACAGGAACCCCTTCTACAAGGGACACTTTCTACAAAAAGTAAATCTTGGCTCGTCCAGCCCCCTCATATTATTTCGCATTTATTATGTATACACTGATTGATGTACATATTGTCTCCCCTATAAAATGTAAGGTCCTTAGGGGTAGAAGCCATTTCTTTTTTGTCTTCGTATCTCTTGCACCTATGATCATGCCTGGCACATAGTAGGTGCTTAATAAATGCTTGATTGATCGACTAATATTGAATGCAAAGCCTTTGGGGCATGGTAGAACCGGCCACCCATTCCCACACCCGATGATATAGTCCTTAAAAACACAATTCACATCACCTTCATACCATGATGAGATATCATAATAAGACTTTGGAAAAGTATATATTAGTTGAAACTGTGCCATAGTGGATGAAGGGAGGAAAAGAAAAGGGAACAAGCATTTATTAAGCTCCTACTCTATGCCAAGCACTGAGCTAAGAACTTTACAATAATTATCTCATTTGACGCTCACAACAACCTTTCAAGGTAGGTGCTATTAGCATTCCTGTTTTACAGTTGGCAAAACTGAGGCAAAAAGAGGTTAAGTGACTTTCCCAGGATCACATGGTTGGTAAGTGTCTGAGGCCATATTTGACCTATGGTTCAAACTCAGGCTTTCCCAACTCCAGGCTCAGCTCTCTCTACCCATTGCACCACCAGCTGCCTCTAGGACCAGAGCTGGTCCCAGAGCCAGGAAATCCTGGATTCCATCAGCTGTGTGGGCTAGAGACTGGACCTGTGATTTCATTGTGTAGAGATGTCCTAGTAAGGAACTTCTACTACTAATACAAGTCACCACCTTCTCTATAATTTATAAACTTAGAGACTAGAGGCTAAGTTACTCAGGATCACACAAGCAATGCTTGTCAGGGGCAGGAATTGGACCCAGGCATTTCTGCTCCGAGGACGGTTCTCTTTCTCTCTCTTCCGGCTGTATGTGCCTGGTCACTGTCACTCAATCTCTCCCTTAGTATTCTTAGCAATTCTATTACTTATAGAGAAGCTGCTGTTCTGAATTGGTAAAGAGAATTTTCTTATCACTGATATTCTCTAATAGCGGTGAAATCTCAAGTCTAGTCTAGTCACATTTTATATATAGATGCAAAGGTATGCCCTTTTCAGATTCCAGCAGATTTACAGGTCTTAAGAAGCAAGTTACAGAGACAATGATATATAAGGGTCTGTCCTACTCAGATAGCATTTGCCACTAGATGAAGATGAGCCGCAATCAGATGTGAGCAGATCATTCTATAAAGGATAGGAGGCTTTGAATAGATCATTTGCATGTTAAAAGACCAACCAAAACAATGAACTTGCCCCAAAGCAATGATTTCCTCTGAATTTTTTCCCCAGCTATTTTTTTAGGTAACCTAGGGGAGAATCCTAGAGTTCAAAATTAGGAACAGAGAACTACTGAGGTGTTTGGTAATAATAGCAAATTATTTTCTTTCATAGAAGGGACTTAGCCCTGAACCAGAAAGAGTCATAGAAAGTAAACCCCTATTCCTTTTGTTAAGGAGCTGGCAAACCTCAGGGTAAAGTTTCTGATGGATCAGAACGGGAAAGGATCCTGCTAATCCCAAGCTAAGGGTTTCTGCTTTTTATGAAAGAGCACCAAAGTAACCTGAGACTATAACTGTCCATCAAGGAGTAAGCTGAGGAGTTCCAGTGGATCTGAACATCCAACAGAGACCCTGTGCTTTATGAGGAACAAGCCCTGCTGAGTGATTTGTTTAGCACAGAGCTGTACCCAGCAGTGAACTTCTTGAGGACTCTATGAATATAGAAGGGACATCAGATTTCACCCCTCCTGGATCACTGCCTTGTCCTGGCAGAGGGGCTCATGTTGCTCAATGAAACTATAAGCTATGCTGTGCAGGGTTGCATAAGACAGATAGATAGTAGTGGAGAGTTCAGAGATGATCCACTGGAGAAAGAAATGGCAAACCACTTCAGTATCTTTGCCAAGAAAATCCCATGGATTGTATGAAAATGATTAAAGACATGACATCAGAAGATGAGCCCCTCAGGACAGAATGTGTTCAACATACTACTGGGAAAGAGCAGAGGACAACTGCAAGTAGCTCCAGAAAGAATAATGCAACTGGGCCAAAGCCAAAAGGAAGCTAGGCTGTGGATGTGTCTGGTGACAAAAGGAAAGTCTGACGCTACAAAAATCAGTATTTCATAGGAATCTGGACTGTAAGATCTATGAACCAAGGTAAGCTGGATATGGTCAAACAAGAGATGGAAACTTTAAATATCAACATCTTGGGTGTCAGTGAACTTAAATGGATTGGAAAGGGTGAATTTAATTCAGATGATCATTACATATATTACTGTGGGCAAAAATCTCTTAGAAGTGGAATAGCCCTTATAGTCAATGAAAGGGTAAGAAAATCAGTATTGGGATATAATCTCAAAATTGATAGAACGTTATCTGTACAAATCCAAAGCAAAGCATTCAATATCACAGTAATACAAGTCTGTGCTCCAACCACTGTTGCCAAAGAAGCCAAAGTTGATCAGTCCTATGAAAAGCTACATCTTCTAGAAACAACACCAAACAAAATGTCACATTCATCATAGGGGACTTTAAGGCAAAATAGAAAACCAAAAAATGATTGGCTAACATGCAATTTTGACCTTGGAGTACAAAGTGAAGCAGGGCAGAGACTAATAGAGTTTTGTCAAGATAACTCACTGTTCACAGCAAGCAAACTTTTTCAACAACCTAAAAGGCAACTCTACATGTGAATATAACCAGATGGTCAATATTGAAATCAGATTTGATTATATACTTTGCAACTCAAGGTTTTCTACCTTCTAGATATATTGTCACCTTATTTATTTATATTATATATTATACTTATATTATATGTACAGCTCATCATGCTAAATGCTAGGCTGGATGAATCAAAAGCCAGAATTAAAGTTGCCAGGAGAAATAGCAACAGTCTCAGACATTTAAATGATACCATTCTGATGGTAGAAAATGAAGAAGAATTAAGAAGCCTCTTGATGAAGGTGAAAAGGGAGAGAGCAAAAGCTAGCTTGAAGCTTAATATTTAAAAAAAAAAAAAACCTAAAATCATGGCAACTGGTCCCATCACTTCCTGGCAAATAGAGGGAGAAGAAATGGAAGAAGTGTCATATTTTTTTATTCTTAGGATCAAAGATCACTGGAGATGACAACTGCAGCATGAAATTAAGATATGATTGCCCCTTGGAAAGAAAGCTATGGCAAATCTGAAGAGCATACTAAAAAAACAGAGACATCTTTCATATACTCAGAGCTATGGTTTTTTCTAGTAGCAATATATGGCTGTAGAAGTTGAACTATAAGGAAAGCTGAGAGCCTCAGAATCAATGCTTTTAAATTTTGTCACTGGATAAGAATTTTGAGAGTCCTTGGATGGCAAGGAAATCAAATATGTCAATACTTACAGAAATTAATTCAGACTATTCGTTGGAAGGACAAATATTGAAGCTGAAGCTTAAATACTTTGGCCCCATAATGAGAGGCCTGGACTCATTTGAAAAGACCCTGATTTGGGGAAAGATTGAAGGCAAAAGGAGAAGGGGACTACAGAGGCTGAGATGGATGGTGTCCTGGAAGCAACAAAGATGAGCTTGGACAGACTTCGGGGGGCAGAAGGGTCTGGTGTGCTATGGTCCATGGGGTCACAAAGGGTCTGACATGACTGAATGACTGAACAGCAACGTATCGGATTTCAGGATTCTATTTCTAGGACTAGAAATTAGCAGACAGACACTTCTTTTCAAGAATACAGCCTATCCTCATTGGTGAATTGATCCTGTAACCTCCATTTTGAGAATGGGCCAAGACCAGCCACATTTCACTCTCTGGACTTTGCTAACTTCCCTTAACCACCCCTCCCCCTTTCCATTCCCTATTATGTGTTTTCTTCCCTCATTAGAATGTAAGATCATCGAGGGTTAGGACTATCTTTCTCCTTACCTGTATGTGTTTCACTAATATTTAGCACAGTACCTGGCATACAGTAAGTATTGACTTGGTGACTTGATTTGTTGACTTGTAAGTAGGGACATCCCTTTGTCAAGACAACTTCTGTGAAAATATGAATTGGAATAACAGAAAAGCCAAAACTCAGGTAAAACTAGGCATCAAGGGCCACAATCATATCTTCCTCCTTTAATTCTGGAGCAAATAGTGCATCTGCATATGTTTAATTACTGAGAGTTTCATAATAATAATATTAATAATAATAGCTGACATTTATAAAGTTCATACTATGTGCCAGACACTGTGCTAAGCATTTTACAATTAAAATCCCATTTCATCCTTACCTGCAAGGTAGGTTTTATAGTTGAGTTTGTAGTTGAGGAAACTGAGGCAAGTAGGTTTTATAGTATAGTTTATAGTTGAGGAAACTGAGGCAAAGAGAAATTAGGTAACTTTCCCAGGGTCACACAGCTAGTAAGTGTCTGGGGTAGGTTTCGAACTCAGGACTTCCTAACTCCAGGCTCTATCCATTGTGCAATCTAGATGACTCCAGTTATAGGCCCTTCTAAATTAGCCAGTTTTATGTACTAATAGAGCCTACAAATCACACTTTAAAAATCATTTTCAGATGATCTCTTTCCCCTAGAACAGTGACAGGAAAACCGTCAGTCCCATCCCTATGCATGCCCCAAACAGTTCCATACTAGATCTCATTAGATTTATTCAGAGGATTCTGAACAAGTCTTGCCCAAGTGAGAATTAGGAATTTTAGGAACTACCCTTCCCCTTTAAATATTTGCTCTTAATTCCTGTAAAAATACCCAGACCATATGCATTAAGAAAAAATGAATTCTATAACTATATTAACTATTCATCTTTTTCTGAGCCATAGGGCATTTGATCCCCTAGAACAAGAAACAAATGTAACCCACATGCCCAGGAATAGATTTAGTGGAGAATGTGGGTGTGCCCAGTGATGATTCTTAATCGTAATTCTAATGTGTTAGAAATATGATAAGTTAAACTTTTAACAGATTAATATATTTGAATCCCCTCAAATTGCCCTAGTAGAAAATTTTTTCTTTCTTTCTTTCTAAAGAATGAAGAGACAGATTAAGAAGCCTTTTAAATGTCAGGAAGCAGAAAAGTAGTGCATCTGTTGCACCATTATACAGTACATAATACTCTCAAAGAAATTCAAACTCAAGGATTCTGAATCTTAGATTTCATTTTCGCAAATGCCTGCTAGCTACTAATGTAGGTCACATACTTTTGGCATCCTGTGTGGGTTTCCAGCTGTCTGCTGAATACAGAAAACAGAGGAATGTGTTCCATTGCACAGGACACTGGAGAGTGGATTTCACATTAAGGCCAGACATTGCCGGCTTATTGAAATTCATTTTCCTTTAGCCGTCTCATTTGCGGGCTTTTTTATTTCAGTAGTCAGTTCTCTGAGGAGGGCAACTGTAAACGGGTACTTGGCATTCTTTCTCACTAGATTTCCACCATATTGAGTTCCAAGTATACCTAGTTTTTTGTCTTAATCTGAGTGGGAAAATGATCATAAGTTTGAATTGGTTCAGATTATGCCTGATTAATTAGACTTCCATGCCAATAAAGGGAAATTTGTATATCTAAACTATGTGTTCATTCACCCACTCCTGAAAGGCAGCATGATAATTTGATGTTGGGAGGAGCTAGATTGAAATCTTACCTCTGATGCTGACTGTTTGATCTTTGGCAATTCACTTAATTTCTTTGAGCCTTAATTTCCCCATCTGCAAAATAAGAGAGTTTGACTAGAGAGCCTAAAAGATCCCTCCTGGCTCCATATCTACGTTACTATGCATGATTCTTTGACATGGACTTGAACCCTGGCTCTGCTCCTTACTATGTGGCTTTGAGCAAATAAAATAATCTCCCTGGATTTTAGTTCCATCATCAGTAAAACTAAGGAACTGGAGTAGATGCCACCTAAGTTCGCATTTAGTGATATATCCTCGATCATTTCTTCATTATAAAAATTTGGTATTTACTATGTGCCTGACATTAGGTGCTACAAAGGTAATCAACAACCTCTTAATTGACAATGGCTAGCATTTATATAGCACCTTAAGGTTTGTAAAGTGCTTTACACATGTTATCTTTTTTGATCTTTTTGAACAACCCTGTTAAGTGGGTTCTCTTAGTGGGTCCACTTTACAGATGAGCAAACTGAGGATAAGAAAGTCATGTTCTCTGCAATTTATAATCTTAGATACTAGAGGTAAAGTGACTTCTCCACAGTCACACAGTTAGGAAGTATGTGGAATTGAACTGAAGTCTTCCTGACTCACTCTGTCACCAAGCTGCCTCCAATGAGCTTTTCTGAGTTTTTATCCTTCTTGACCTCTCTATAGCCGTTGACACTTTGGGCTATTCCCTTGTCCTGGATACTCTTCATCCCTGAGTTTTTAGGACACTTCCCTCTCCTAGTTGTCCTATCTGTTTAGCTATTTTAGATCTGAGTCCTTTGGTGAATCATCTCTATCCCACATTCTATTTGTGAGCATCCTCCAAATGTCCTAGGTCTACTTCTTCCTCAGTACCCTCTCCCCTTCTGTGATCATGGGTTCAATGATCACCTGTAGATGAACGACAATCTTACTTTAGAAAGAACCTGTTAGCCATCTCCAACAGTATGTCCCATGGGCATCTCAAGCTTAATATATCCAAATCAGAACTCTTTAAGTATAAGTCAAGTCAACAAGCATTTACTATGTGGTAGGGCTGTGCTAAGCATTGGGAATACAAATGGAAGCAAAAAAGATAGGAAGTCTACGTCCTTAAGGAGCATACATTCTAATGGGAATCTGAAAAACTAGGGGTGAGGGAAAGGTACCTGCATGGGGGTATGGGGGCAAAGTCCCGAGAATAAATTACGGCTGGTCTGGGCCCTTCCTCAAAATGCAGGTTCTGGGAGCAACTCACCAATGGAAGAAGAGGGCCGTGGTGGCGTAAGAATGAGAGAAATGATTAATAACCAATGGTTTAGGGAGATCCAGAGTCCCCCCTCTTTTCTAAAGTCCTCATTTCAAAGCTCAGGCTCTGAAGGACATTTCTTTCTCAATCCCCTCTCCCCTTCTGTGATCTCATCAGTTCCCATGGATTCAATGATCACCTACCTCTACATGCCATTTTATAGTTGGGGAAATGGAGACATAAAGAGGGTAAGTGACTTGTCCAGTGTCACACAACTAGTAAGTATTTGAGGCCAGATTTTTAGGTCTTTCTGACTCTATGTCCAGCACTATGGGAGGAGTGAAATATTGGACACAAAAAAAGAAAAGAGAAAGGATGGGGAATGAGACTCTCCACATCTGAAGTAGTGCCTACAGAATTTATTAGAAAGAGCGATAGATTGATAATCAGGAAAACTGGATAGTAGTCCTGGCTCTTCCACTGACTCTGTATGATGATTTGCAGGTGCTTGCACCTCTATTGTCTTCATTTTCCTCATCTTAAAATATAAGGTTTTTGACTTGCTTCTCATTTGCATTTAACCACTGAATATCAATGTTTACAAAGAGACATTTACTTTGAAGACACAGCAATAATAAAAGTATAAACATATTCTCCCAACACCTCAGAAGATCACTCTCCTCTTTGCCACCTTCGTCTCTGGGGAGAATGGGCTCAATCTTATCAAAATTTCTGCATAGCCTTTGTCATCCCCGGTTCGTGCGCTAAATGAGTCCTTGTCTCAGTTTTCACTGGCATGAGTCACTAAGGTAACTCCTTGCTTCTAGAGGCACTGATGCTCAGTTGGCTACAAAACTGGCAGGGACTTGGACTCCCAAAATCTCAGGCCCCACACTCCTGAAAGTTAGCTCTTCTGACCTTTTGCAATTCACAAGACTGGAACCTTGAGATTAACCTCCTTCACTTAAAACAAAAGAAGAAATGATGAGGCAAAGGACCAAGACCAATTTTCATAGGGCTACATGCTGGCTTTAGAGGGAGAGGACCTCAGGCCTCACTCCTTTTGTTTCTCAGTGGATGCTGTCAGTGGAGGAGTCAAACAAGGAGCAGCAAAAGAATGAATTGGTTTTCTAAAAGGAGGCAGAAAAGGGAGATGAGATGAGAAGAGATATACAACTTCCAAATAACACATATTAATTCAAAAAAATTTACATAGAAGAGTCACTCAGATTAATGTTTGAGGCCCTTTAGCAAATTTTCAAGTCATCCAGTCAATTGAATTCTGTGTATTTGTTTCTGTGTTTATGCCTCTGGAAAATATTCAGGAGAGACTGCCCCACAGCTTCTTCTATCAAACAGACATTGTGACGGCATGTTATTTGTTGACTGTGAATGGATTCTATAATATGGTTATCCAGGAATAGGCTGTGGAAGTCTAACCAGGCATGCTAGATTCTATTTGTATAATTTTTTAGATGCTTTTTCATATGTCAAGTTTGTACATTTCAATTCAAATCAACATTTTTCTAAGTGAAAAGTCACACCTGATGATAACACTACAGTGAATTTAAATATGATGGAAAACAGCTATGAAGTCTATTTGTTTTTAACAAACCAGTTTCCTTCCCTGGCTTTTGCTTTACTCATTTGCTTAAAAGTGATTGTCTTAACCTCCCCTCCCTGGATATTATTGCTACTCCTCTAAAGGTCTTTTATCAATTTATAAATTTCTCCAGGCATGAGCTAAATGTTTCCAACATCTGCTAGCAAAACATTGCTATCATTTTCTCTATGCAATGGTCCCTTTGTTTTTTCAAGAATTTTAGAGTAATCTGAGATATTTTGGGAATATTTACTAGAGGGAAGAGAACATCATTTTTTTCTAGCTCTCTATTTTGTGTAAAGACACATTTGATTTAAGACTCTCTGATCACCTTCCTCCTCCCCAATGCCCCATAGGAAGAAGTGTTTTTTCTTTTCTTAAGCTTTTTTACATTGTTTTTTTCCTGAGTCTCTTCTTTGGCCCCACCCTTCCTTGGCTTGTACTAATCAGTTCCCCCATTCTCCATTAGAATGGAAGCTCCTAGAGAGCAAGGTCTGTCACTTTTTTGTATTTGTCATCAGCTTGCCCAAAGCAGGATTTTAGAAAATGTTTGTTAGATTTCTCTAGGTAATTATACTCCCTGGGTCATATAATAAAATATCATGAAAATAAGCGATGGGTCACATATCAGGGACCTAAACCAAAATCAGGAAATTAGTAGAATGACATCAAATAAAATATGACTCATTTTCTCTTCTGTTTTTATTGTTTGTTTATTTGTTTCACTTTGCTATTTATTCCCGGGGGCCTGACAAAGAGTTGAAGAGGAGCAAGAGTGTGGAGAGTAGGGGTGGGAAGGACTGTTTGAATATACTTTCTGAAGTCAGAGGATTTTATATTCTAATGCCATATATGCTTTCCTTTTTACTCAAGGGGCAAAAAAAGAAAAATAAGGCTCTATTTAAAAGTCTAAAGAGGCTTACTGAGAGAAGTTATGTCAAGGTAATTAAAGGAAATGAGGAAACACAAAAGCTTTAGAGGGAAACCCTTGGACTGGTGAGGCCTTGAATAGATTCGGGACTTATTGTTGGTACTTCCTCATACTAACTGCTCTAAGCAGATTGTATTTTCATTAGAGGACCTCATCAATCCACCTTCATATTCCAAGAGCCAGGTCTTTTACCTGAAGAGCATATTGAGCCTCCTAAAAGACTTGCTCGTCATTGTTCATTTTCTACACGCAGATGCTTTGAGAAAAATAAAAAAATAAAAACAAAGGTGGCCATGAAGTAATTCCTTAACCCTTTTCTTCCCTCTCTATACTCTATCTAAATGATTTATCATCAAGTCACAGTGATCTAACCATTGTCTCTATACTGATAACTCCGGAATCTACATCTCACTTTTTAAGCCTAGCTTTGAAAATCATTCTGTAACACATCAATTTGCATTTTTCTAATTATTTACCAGAATTTCTGTTCTAGTGTCTTGCCATCAGACTCAACATGTCTGGACCAAATTCATTTTCTTCATCTTTCTATCCTCTTTTCCCTACCCCGTTTTAACTCTTCCTTGAATTGTAATACTCTCCTCAGCAAATTCACTGAAGCAAGTTTAGCAAAGTTGACAATCCAGGATTTTAGCTCTTCAGTGACTTGGAGAAGTTTCGTATTATCCTTTCTGAATACCTTTCCTATTGTCATATACTAAAAAGTCTTAAGAAAAGTCAGTGTAGCACAATTCATAATCAAATCTGGCCATATATAGTCTTCCATACTTCCAAATACATGGTGACATATGGTGAACAAATGTTGCTTTGTAAAGTTCTACTGGGTCAATGCCTATCTTGTTTTTTGAAAAAAAAGTTCTTCTCCAACCCAAAAGACAACAAAAAGAAGAAAAAGAAAAAAAGAAAATTTCCTTCTTCAGAGTTTAAGTTTCCTAAGTACATGGGCCTATCCCTATAGGGAGTAGGGATCGATGGTGGATTTGAAGTCATCTATTCACTCTTCAGGTAAGAAAACAAATCAGTTGGACTTGGTGCTTATATAACATTGGTCCACTGACTCCAGGGGTTCTGAGCTCTCACCCTCTCTTTCTTCTCCTCTCACCAAGTTTTAAAACAATACAGACTCTGAATCCGGGAAGGATAAAGTCCTAATTCTCTCCCTTTTCCAGAGTATAGAGAAGGCCTCTCTACCAATACATACAGGCCAGATTTAATTATTAACTAATTTTCAAATAAAAAGCAAATTGTTTCTTTTCTCAGAAGGGAAAGATTAGTATTTACACAGCTTCCCAGACCATGTGAAACTCTCTAGGAAGGGATTGAGGGCCTTGGAGGAACTGGAAGTTAGCCTCTCAACAAATTTTTCCATGATTCATTCCCTCAGTGCATAAGACCATCCGACTCAGTCTAGACAAAATTTCTAAATGTCTCTTTCTTTATAGGGCACACCAAAATTTCCCTAGAGATCTCGAGGCCATAGGCAATCCCTTAAGAGGTCTAAGAAAATTTCCCTAAATGGATCCCTGCCACTGCTAAATGGAGTTTCTAACTCACCTCCAACTAGAACAAGAAGACTAGGTGGTACAGTAGAGAGAATTCTGCACCTGGAGTCAGCAAGAACTGAGTTCAAAACCAATCTCAGACACATTAACTGTGTGACCCTGGGCAAGTCACTGAAGCTTCACCTCAGTTTCTTCAACTATAAAATGGGGATAATAACAGTATCTGCCTCCCAGGTAGATTGTGATGCTCAAATGATATAATTATTGTAAAGTACTTGTAACAGTACCTGGCACTTAGTAGGCACTGTATAAATGACAGCTATCATTATTGCTAATTTAAGGAATACAAAGTCAGAAAAGCCCTAAAGTATTATAGAGCTCCCCCAAAAGGGCAAAGTACTTAAGATTTATTACTTGGGGTTTCATTACTTGAGATTTCTATGCCAGGAGGTAAAACTTATCCTACTTATGTATATATGAAGGGATGGATACACAGATGAATGAATGGGTGGACAGAGGGCAGCTAGATGGCACAGTAGATAGAGTGCCAGTCCTGGGGTCAGGGACACCTGAGTTCAAATTCAGCCTCAGACACTCACTAGTTGTGTGATACTGGGCAAGTCATTTAACTGTTTGCCTCAGTTTCCTCATCTGTAAAATGAGCTAGAGAAGGAAATGGCAAACCACCCTAGTATCTTGGCCAAGAAAACCCCAAATTGAGTCATGAAGAGTCGGACACCCCTGAAACAACTGAGCAACAAAAATGCATGTATGTATGTGTGTATGATTTACGTATGTATCTATGGGAACTGCCCAGACCTCCTATCTCATTTGGTAGAAGGAACTCCCAGTGAGGAAACTCTGCCTACCAATACAGATTAGCAATTAGTTTACATTCTGTTCAGTGTTAGAGAGTTGCCTAAGAGAGATGAAGTGACTTGCTCAGGGTCATACAGCAGGTATTTTTCAGAGCTAGAACTTGAACACAGATGGATCCTCCTGGTTCCATGACCTGTTTTCTTTGCACCATACCGTGCTACCTCTCATACATGTGTAAGCCACTATCTTCCATTGCTACAGCTGTTTAGAACACTAAGGACTTAAAAAATACCATCTCCAGAATGCCTTACTAGTTCCAATAATGACCATATTAAAAACGAAAGAATGAAACCTTCCCTCAAAACATCCTTTGACCTGCAGGTTTTCTCAAATTCAGTGTTATGGTCAAATTTTACTCTCACTTCTATTTTCCAGTTATTTTCATTTCATAGAGAAAAAGATGTTTGACACCAGGCACAAAGTTTATTCATTGAGATTATGAGGACTTCCGAATGGCTTTTATGCTCCTCAGAGATACTTAGCCAAACTGTCAAGCAAAGCAGAATCACTGGAATAGCTTTATGAGACAAACATTTCTTTTTCCTAAGAGTCCCCGGGGACTCGTAGTCATAACATGTTTCCTCACACTACATAGAACTCTGCAATGTAGAACATTCCATCTACAGCGATGCCCACTATGTTGAGATAGCACTTCTGTCCTGTGGCTAAACTAGACAACTAGTCTTTTCCCTAAGAACATGCCTGGCTTTTCTATTTCTTTGTCTTTGGTCACACCACTCCGTATGCCTTCAAATCTCACTCTTCACATCCAGCCCACTGAAATCCAACACACCCACCAGTCCTCAGATCTCCGACAGGATCATAGCATTTAGGACTATAGGTTTAGAACTAGAAAGGCTCTTAGAGATCCTCAAGGCCAACCCTTTCATTCTACATATAAGAGCAAATCCAGTACCTTAAAAAATCACTACTTTATTTTTTAGATGGTTGTGAGGGAAGGCAGTCTTTAATGCTGAAGTTGGCCCTTAGCCTAGAAAACTCATCCTACAATTTCACTGGGCTAGAGGAAACAGTCATATTTAGTTTTCCTCCCTTAGGCAAGGTATGTACAACCAATTGTGATTTCATTTGCCTTCTGTTGAGGGATTCTAGAGACCACAGACTATCTATGATTTATTAGATATTTCCTAGAATTCACCTGAGGCACTAAAAGATTGTGACTTGCCCAGGATCACAGAGCTAGTAAGTAGCAGATATATGATTTGAATCCAGGCCTTCTTGACTGGAGGAAGCAGCTAGGTGGCACAGGGGATAGAGTGCTAGAGAAGACCTGAGTTCAAATCCCAGACACTTGTCATCCTGGGCAAGTTACTTAATCTCTTTTTGTCTTAATCCCCTAGAGAAAGAAATGACAAACCACTCCAGTATCATCGCTGAGAAAACCCCATGGACAGTTGGTCCACAGGGTCAGTTAGATTCAAATGCAACCGAATGACTGAACAACAACTTCTTAACTGGCTGGTATGCTATCCCTGTCATAGAACTGTCGCTATAATCTGAAAGTACATTCTCACCTCAGCCCAAGGTTTTATAGGAGAAGATGTAAATGGAAGCCCCAATATGATGATAAACTACAAACCCAAGTGTGTTATTACCCTAGTTTATGTCACCAAATGAATAATCTTAGCAAACTGGAAAGCCACAGTGACAGTGAGAGATAGCATTTATACTTTAAGGCTTACATATCTAATTGGATGCTCACAACCGCTTTGTGAGGCAAGAAGTAGTATGATCTCCATTTTTCCAAAAGAAGAAACTGAGGCTGAGAGAGGTTAACCAACTTGCTAATGGTGACATAGCTAAGAAGTATATGAGACAGAATTTGAACTCAAGTCCTCTTGTCCCCCAAGACCAGTAACCGATCCACTACACCACACTGCCTCAGTTGTGTTAAAAATGTACATTATCACCTAGGCTCAAGGTTTTATAAGAGAAGAGGTAGGTGGGAATTCCAATCTGATGAATCTGGGAATCTCTGGGAATCCAACTATGGAATTAAGCCAGGTTATGCCTTAAAGCTAATAATTTTAACAAACTAGAGGGAAGTGGGATTGTCAAGGATTTTACTATTTGGCTATTTCAACACATCCAAAATTCAAATGCTGATTCAGCAACTAGGACTCCACCAGGCACAGAAAGAAAGTTCAATATTTGGTGATGGTGATTACTTTAGAACATGCAAGGTCTGGAACTAAAAACTAAGAATAAAATGGAAGAATCTTTCTTGTGATATACCTAGGAAATTCGGGGGCTGAGGGAATAGTGACAATGGGAGAAGAGTAGTGTAAAAATAGGTGGAGGGAGGGGGGTTCTTTCCAAAGGGAACACAGAAGGAAAGGTGACCTTATGATCTAAATAAAAGATGGAGAAGCTGCTCTATGTCCCCATGCTGTTTGGCAGTTAGTAATACCACCTTCTTCCTGGGGTTATTGTGAGGATCTAATGAGCTAATATTTGTAAAGCATTTAACACAGTGCCTGGCACAAATCTGGTGTTATATGATCCCTAGCTATCCTTATTATCAGCTGTTATGTCCTCTAGTCAACCTTCAAAGGAAATGATTTAACGGATAGAGCACCAGCCCTGAAGTCAGGAAGATCTTAGTTCGAATCTGGCCTCAGGCACTTACTAGCTATGTGACCCTGGGCAAGTCACTTAACCCTGATTGCCTCAGTTTCCTCATCTGTAAAATGAGCTGGAAAATGAAAATGGCAAACCACTCCAGTATACTTCCCAAGAAAGCCCCAAAAGGAGTCACAAAGAGTTGTACGTGACCAAAAACGACTAGCCAACAACAAAAAGCCAACTTCCCATAGAAGATCTGGCTATGTGTTTGAGCTCTCGTAGGTCTTTTAACATCATATGGGTACCAGTGGCCATTTGTTTTGTTCATTTGTTGTCTCTCACTTTCTTTATATGACCGGCCCATTCTGTATTTTGATCACACATTTCCTAGTCTTTGTCTTTCTCTCTTATACTATTGCAATAGTTTTTTAATTGGTTTTCTGTTTCCATTATTTCTTCACTCTGATCCATCCTCCATAGAACCGACAAGATAACCTTACTAAAATCTTCATCTGGCTATGTCACTCATTTGCTCAAAAACCCTTAGGGTTCCTATTGACCCAAAGATCAAATGCACACTTTGTAGCCTGGCATTTAAGACCTTCCACAGATGGGCGAAATTGAAATTTAAGGCTTTATCATTCTACTTTATGCACTTTTATGTGTCAGCCAAACTGTACTATCTACTATTCCCCAATCGCAACATTTCATCACCCACCTTCATTCATTTATATAAGGCATCACTCATATCCCAAGTATCACAGTATAGCCCAAGGAGTAGAGAACCTGCAGCCTGGCCACTTCTGGTGACAGTCTAATAATGAAGGACCAGAGCACTTTGTAATGACAAAATAATTCCTTTATTGGCCACAGAGCAAGGGGAGCAACCCATCATTTGGGTGTTTAAAAGGAAATAACCCACTCTCAGTCTCTCAGTGCCCAATAAGGATGTTATCTCATACTTCCAAAGTTCCCTATTCCTTCAGCACTGGGCTATTTACTTGGAAATGGCCTAGGAGTGGGCTCAGAGCTCCTTGAGATATACATGCTTCAAATCAACCCCCTCCCATTCTATTTATAATAAACTCCTTCCTTGTCTCTCTGACTCTCAGAATCCTTATCTTCCTTCAAGGTCCAACCTTCACTATGATACCTTCCCTGATTCCCCAATTATTGGTGCTTTCTTCCTTCTCAAGTTAATTTGTATGTACTGCAGCTATCTGCATGCATGTTATACCCCCATCACAGAGTATAAATTCCTCAAGGGCAGGAACTGTCTAATTTTTCTATTCAGCCTATGCCTACCCTAGTGCCTTGAACATTATTATGATCAAAATAATCTGTTTAATGGAATTAATGTGAAATGTAACCCAAAATAACACAGGAAAAATGCAATGAGAGATAAAAACCAAGTTCTCCGCAAGGTCTGACACGGAAAGGATCAGTACTACCTGGGAAGATTAGGAAAATCTTAAAAGTTGGCTTTTGAGATTAGCTTGAAAAGACATGTAAGATTGCAATAAGTGGAGTTGAGAATAGGTCCCTGAAGGTATTCTAGAATGCCAGCAAATGGTATTCTCCTTGACACAGAAGCTATGAAACATCATGCTATGGACACATAGGAAAGGGCTGCTTGATTAGAGCTAGAGTTGTGCTGGGCCCAGCTTGCTTGCAGAGAGCCAGTTGTTAAATTTTCAGCGTGAGCACATATACCTCAGAAATCAGCAAATGCTACAAATCAGGACTTCATTTTTTTATTGCATAGAAAGTGATGGAAAAATATTAATAATGCAGATTGAACTTAAAAGTATGTCGTGCTTAATTTGAAAAGGACTTGTATAAAACAAAGCAGGAAAGCTGTGGCAGGTGCCAGATGATGAAGCGGCTTGAAAGCCTGAGGGGTGTGAACCTCTGTTCATAGTGTTCATCAGGCAATGGGAAGCAATTGAAGGGTCTTGAATACACAGGTGATGGGATCCCATGTGTACATAAAAGAGTAGAGGCAGAGCTGATTAGAAGATTGGCTATTCAATCAGCCAACAGACATTTATTAAATTCCTGCTACATGCCAGGCTTTGTGCTAGAAACTATTACAACAAACCAGGAAAACAGTAATGAAAACCAATGAAAGGTAGTTATTGTGGGAATAGACATTGCAAGCTCTTGGAGAGCAAGGACTGCCTTTTACCTTTCTTTGTATCCCCAGCAGTTCGCACCATTCCTAACACATAGTAGGCACTTAATAAAGGCTTATTAACTGACTTACTGAGAAAAGGGTGTGGATGCAAAGAACATTACGAGAGGTAGAACCAACAGTATTTCTTAACTGGGTGAAGGAAGTGAAGAAGAAAAAGGCATGGAAGATAAAGCTAAGTTTTAAAGCAATGGAGACTGAGTAAATGATGGTACTGCTGATAGAGAGATTTTTAAAAATCAGGAGAGAAGATTTCAGGAGTCTCATAACAGTGAGACAAAAGGCTTAAATATACTTAAGTTTCTACATTACTTTCTGTTATTTTCCCTTTGGCTTTCCTGGGAACCTGTATGGGGGAAGGGGGGAGAATAGTTTTTGGTATATTTACAGAATATTTTTTTTATCCCATTGCAGTGATTCTCAACTGTTGTATTATGCTACCCCAGGGTGACTCCAATTATCTCAAGGGACGTTGTGAAATTTTCTAAGGATTCTCAAAACAACATCTGTTCTAATTTATGTTCATTAAAAAAATATTCATCATACAGCACATTGCATAGGTTGGGGGGGGATATTTCTCAAAGTCAAACAACAATATGATGTAATTCCAAAGGGACTGGGAATCATTGGCCTATTAATTACAGAGAGTGAAAGAGGAGGAGGTGGCATTGGCACAATTGGGTGAAGCCAATAAAAGTTTAAGGGAGGGACAATTACATTTTAGTCAATCCAACAAGTTGTTGTTGTTCATTCATGTCTGACTCTTTGTGACCCCATTATGGGGTTTTCTTGGCAAAGATACTAGAGCTGTTTGCTATGTCCTTCTCCAGTTTATTTTACAGATGAGGAAGCTGAGGCAAATAGGGTTAAGTGACTTGCCCAGGGTCAAACAGCTAATAAGTGTCTGAGGCCAGATTTAAACTCAGTAAGACTACCGCCACCACTACCATGCTTATCCCCCAACATGTAGCACCGGGACAAGGTGGAAGAGGGGAGGAGGTCATTGTGTGGTTCAAATGGAGGCAGAAAACATCTCAAGCCTCTTCTTCCCTCACCCTTCTCCAAGGGAGACTTTAATTCCTTCCAAGAGGGGAAGCAGGAGGTTGAGACCAGAAGCCTGATTACTCAGCTCTCCTCAGAGTGGGGGGATACTGGGCTAGAATTACATCTATCTACCTCTTTAAGTATTATTATTCTACAATATGTGATTTTCAGGTTCAGGCTAAACTGATCATTGTTAATTAATTGGGAAAAAGGAGGACCTCAAGCTTCACATCTAAGGTTTGACCAATTTCCCACCAGATACAAGTTCCATAATGAATACAGCCCATCTCTCAGTTCCAGGCATCTTTTCTGGCTGCACCCCAAAACTGAAACAGTCTCCTTCCTCATTTCTGCTTCCTGGCTTCCCTAGTTTCCCCGAATCTAAGTTAATTTCCCACTGTCTGCAAGAAGCCTTTCCCTGTTGTCCTTAATTTTAATGCCTTCCCACTGAGATGATCTCCAATTTATCCTGTATATATCTTAGTACATAGTCGTTTACATATTGTCTCTCCCATTAGACTCTGAGCTCCTTGACAGCAGGGGCTGGGTTTTTGCTTTGTTTCGTTTTTTTGGAGGAGTTGTTTGGTTTGGTTTTCTTTTTTTTTAACCTTTCTTTGTACTTAACATAGTGCCTGACACACAGGAGGCACTTAATAAATGCTTACTGACTTGACTTGACTTTAAAGAGTTATGCTATGTAATCATCAGTTATTTTTGCTAACCAGCACAAAATGGCTTTGAGAGCAATCAGAGTTCAGAACAAGAAGAACTCCTGGGGCTGGGGGAGCCCAAGCATTTGAAAAAGGGTCTGGGAAGAGGTAAAATTTCAGCTAATAAATAAGTAGGATTGGAAGAGTCAGAGAAGTGGGGGTGGGGACAGTCTTAAAAGCTGGGGAAAAGGAAGGTGTGACAGTGCAGATTTCTGCAGATTTCATTATTGGGGAAAATAATTTACAAGCCTGCATTAGCACAGATAGCAGCTCCTTCCTTTAGAGCCCTAACAGGGTTGTTATCACTAGCGGCTGGCCTCTCTAGGGAGGAGGCTGCTAAACCCTGGTAGGAAACACTAAGAGAATGGTTGAAATCTAGTAGCAACAGGAAAGAGCTCATAACAACATGAGTCTTGGTCAGGGATGAGGAAAGAATAGGTGAGGGAGGAGTGATGAAATATGAATTGTGAAAGCTTTTGACCTGCAGCAGGTCCTCCTCCAGCTCCACCCCTGCCCTGGCTTATTTTTAAAGCCAACTGGACTCAGCTGTGGCTTTGCTGTCCTCAGACACCTTTTAGCAACTGAATGATTTCTCACTTTCCCAGACAGCTCACTATTTCCAGATCTTACAGAAACCACAAGGTATAAAATTGTCTGATGTAGAAAACACATGCATATGTATTTTGAGGAATGTAGGAAGCCATTTAAGCATATTGATTCAGATGGAGACCACTTTGCAAGGCAGTCTGCCTGCTAAAGCTCTTGGCCTGGCATTTGGTTGCTCTAAACTATTTTGATATTTAGAAGACTTTAACCGCATCACCCCTTTTAAAATAAAGTCCAGAGAAAACCTAAAAAATAGCAAGCAGAGGTTTCTAGTCACCATTTTAATTATTTGGGTGTGTATATACACACACACATGTATAAACATATATATATATATATATATATGTACATATATATATTCTGCTAACGAAACTTCTTTTTACTTTTATGTATTTACAGCAGGACATGGACGAGAGTTGCACAGGACAGGGCATGGATGGGCAGAATTCCGTCTTGTTGGCAGGAGTAAGCACTTCACTGAGCTCCCAGATACATTAATGTATCAAAGAATTCTAATCCCCCCAGATATTGTGCAAACTCCTGTGTTTTTAAAAGTTAACTTGAGGTCTATTGACTTTCCTTATATTTATAGACTCAATGGGGCCTGTTAAATGCCTCAATCTATTTTTCCAATACTTAGCAATCAATGTTAAGGCCAGCAATTATTTTTCTGCTTTAATTTTTATTCTTAATTTTTAAAAAATTATGTGGCTCTTAAGAGGGAAATTAAATCTATTGATTTCCAATTCAGCTAGGTGGAAAGTTGATCTTACTTTTACAAGGTAGGCATATTAAAATCAATCAATCAATCAATGCACTTATTGGGCCTCTATGAGATGCCTAGAACTGAGCTAACTAAATACAAGGATAGACTGAAGCCATGTAGAGTTGATGGGGCCAGAGCAGAAGAAATTCTGAAATAGGCAAAATTAGATCAAGGTAGCCCTTTCCTTTTCCTTTTAGAGCCCAAAGGCAGTACAAAAAGGGCTTTGTCCCAGGGTATAAAATTAAAAGGTTCAGACAGCTCTTTCAGTCTTTCTGCTGTATAGAAACAAAGTGTGGCATATAGTTAGTATTAATTTATTTTGGATTGGACCTGTGATTTTGTCAATGTTGGGAATCCTTAGTGAGGAAAACTGCCAAAGCACATTAGCAACTGCTCTGAAACATGGTATGGTTTTAGAGTTAGCAAGGATAATTAATTAAAATAGAAAACCTCCTACTGGCTAATCAGGGTGGAATCTTCCTTCCACACACCCCATCTTTACTCTTCTCCAGCCCCCAGCAACCTTGTGTCCCTCCATGGGCTAATATATCCTCACACTTGATGGTATATGCTACTTATTCCAGGGTTATTTTGTTTGTTTGTTTTAGAGCTAAGATGGATTTTATTAATTTATTTATTTTTAGTTTTCAACATTCATTTCCACAAGATTTTGAGTTCCAAATTTTCTCCCCATCTCTCCCCTCCCCCACCCCAAGACAGCATACATTCTGATTACCCCTTTTCCCCAATCTGCCCTCCCTTCTATCACCCCCTTGCCCTTTCTCTTATCCCTTTCACCTTCTATTTTCCTGTAGGGCAAGATAGATTTCTATATCCCATTGACTGTATACCTTATTTCCCAGTTGCAGGCAAAAAGAATTTTTAATATTCATTTTTAAAACTTTTGAGTTTCACATTCTCTCCCTTCCTCCCTCCCCACCCACCTTCATGGAGAAAGCAAGCAATTTGATGTAGGCTATACATGTGTAGTCATGCAAAACACTTCCATAACAATTTCCCTCCATCCTATCCCACCTCCCATTTATTCTATTCTCTCCTTTGACCCTGTCTCTCCTGAAAAGTGTTTGCTTCTGATCACCCCCTCCTCCCTTTTGCCTTCCCTTCTATCACCTTCCCCTCTCTTATCCTCTTCCCCCCAATTTCCTGTAGGGTAAGATAGATTTTCATGCCCAATTGAGTGTGTATGTTATTCCGTCCTTAGCCAAATCCAATGAGAGTAAAGTTCACTCATTCCCTCTCACCTCTTCCCTATTCCCCTCCATTGTAAAAGCTTTTTCTTGTGTCTTTTATGTGAGATAATCTGCCCCATTCTACCTTTCACTTTCTCTTTTTCCCAGTACCTTCCTCTCTCACCCCTTAATCTTATTTTTTAGATATCATCCCTTCATATTCAACTCACCTTGTGCCCTTTGTCTAGATAGATAGATAGATAGATAGATAGATAGAGATAGATAGATAGAGATTTATTTCCTCTAACTACCCTAATACAGAGAAAGGTCTCATGAGTTACAAATATCATCTTTCCATGCAGGAATGTAAATAGTTCAACTTTAATAAGTCCCTTATGATTTCTCTTTCCTGTTTACCTTTTCATGCTTCTCCTGATTCTTGTATTTGAAAGTCAAATTTTCTGTTCAGCTCTGGTCTTTTCATTAAGAATGCTTGAAAGTTCTCTATTTCATGGACTGCCCATTTTTTCCCTTGAAGTATTATACTCAGTTTTGCTGGGTAGGTGATTCTTGGTTTTAATCCTAGCTCCATTGACCTCCAGAATATCATATTACAAGCCCTCTGATCCTTTAATGTAGAAGCTATTAAATCTTTTGTTATCGTGATTGTATTTCTACAATATATGAATTGCTTCATTCTGGCTGCTTGCAATATTTTCTCCTTGACCTGGGAACTCTGGAATTGGGCTACAATGTTCCTAGTTTTCCTTTTGGGATCTCTTTCAGGAGGTGATTGGTGGATTCTTTCAATTTGTATTATACCCTCTGGTTCTAGAATATATCAGGGTAGTTTTCCTTGATAATGTCTTGAAAGATGGTGTCTAGGCTCTTTTTCTGAACATGGCTTTCAGGTAGACCAATAATTTTTAAATTATCTCTCCTGGATCTATTTTTCATGTCAGTTGTTTTTCCAATGAGATATTTCACATTGTGTTCTATTTTTTCATTCTTTTGTTTTATAATTTCTTGATTTCTCATGGAGTCATTAGCTTCCATTTGCTCCATTCTAATTTTTAAGGAATTATTTTCTTCAGTGGTCTTTTGGACCTCTTTTTCCATTTGGCCAATTCTGCTTTTTAAGGCATTCTTCTCCTCATTGGCTTTTTGGAGCTCTTTTGCCATTTGAGCTAGTCTATTTTTTAAGGTGTTATTTTCTTCAGATTTTTTTGGGTCTCCTTTAGCAAGCTGTTGAGTCATTTTTTCATGATTTTCTTGCATCACTCTTATTTCTCTTTCCAATTTTTCCTCTACTTCTCTAACTTGATTTTCAAAACCCTTTTTGAGCTCTTCCATGGCCTGAGACCAATCCATACTTTTCTCGGAGGCTTTGGATGTAGGAGCTTTGACTTTGTTGTCTTCTTCTGGTTGTATGTTTTGCTCTTCCTTGTCACCAAAGTAAGATTTTATAATCTCGTTTTTTTTTTCCTGCTGTTTGCTCATTTTCCCAACCATTTACTTGACTTTTTAGCTCTTTTTTAAGGTAGGACTCTGCTTCCAATGTGGAAGGTGTACTGTCCCAAGCTTCAGGGGTTTTGTGCAGCTGTTTTCAGAGATATTTCTAGGGACCAATAAATTTTCAATTCTTCCAAGGTGGTATGATCAAAGAAGAGGTGTTTACTCCTCTCCTGGCCTGTGCTGTGGTCTATGAGTGACCTCAAGCACTCTTTTCTGCCTTGGAACTATGAAGAGAATTCTCTCTCCACCTCTGCCACAAGCTCCACCATGCCAGCACTCCTCCTTGCCCCAAACTGCCACCTAGGGCTGCAACCCAGATCCAAGCATGGGCAAAGCAAGAGAATCCTACCTCAGTGCCAGCAAAGAGATCCCTGAAATCCCCCTCTGATCACCTGCTCGATCCCCCCACTGTCTTTTGGCTGGGAGCTCTTGAAGCAGCTGCTGCCACCACCACCACTGCCTCCGCCACCCTGGGACTAGGGCCAGACCATGCTCCTCTCTTACCCAGGTCGGACAGACCTTTCCTACTGACCTTCTAAGTTGACTTTGGCGTTTGTGGGTTGAGAAGTCTGGAAACTGCCACAGCTGCCAGAGGTTCAGTCCCCTTAGGCCTGCTCCAGGTTTGATTGGAGGCCCAGTCTATGCTGGCGGGGCCAGTGATGGTTTTCACTCCTCTCCCAGCCTGGAGCAATCCCAGGTTATCTTGGGCTGGAACTTTGTTTCACTCTATCATGTTTTTGGTTCTGCTGCTCTAGAATTTGTTTAGTCATTTTTTATAGGTATTTGGAGGGGTTTCAGGGAGAGCTCGAGCAAGTCCACCACCTTGGCTCCTCCCCCTCCAGGGTTTTTGATGACATTTTTGCAGGGACAAATATTCCTGGCTATGGCTTTTACCACACTCTCCCTCCTGTTGGTGCCAGTCTTTGAACCTATCACCCCCATGTGCCCTACCCCCTCATACTACATTCTTGTTGACACAGGGCTTATCAAGGTAATATAATGGAAAATGTTTTAAAGTATGTTTAGTAAGGCATTTCTTTGAGATAAATGGGACCCACTCAACACAAGGATTGAATCTTGCATGAGGTTTAAACCAATAACAATGAGAAAATATCCCCCATCTTTTTTAAAAAGCTCTTAAATTAACTGGATTATCTGTTTACAGTCTATGATGGCCAGGTAATTGTTGAGCCCTTGGCTTCACATTGACAGTATATAGCCCCATCTATGAACTTTAGATTAGAGGAATGTAGATTCATTCATCTCTATCTAGTCAATAGATGTCAAGTAAAGAAACTAAGGTGCATAGATATTCTATTTTCTGTGTAAGATCAAAGAGCATTTTAATGCCAACTCATTAAAGCCAGCACATGCTTCTAATTGGGTCCCTCAAGAAGCTGTTGGATTTTCTTTTTCATGTTGGGTTAGTTTTTTGTGTTTTTGTTTTTGTTTTTTTTATGGGTGTGAACCAGTGAGACACATAGGGACATTTTAGAAATTAAACCTGCCACAACAATGGTAGTAAAAAAGAAAGTAAGAGCTACCGGTGGAAAAAGGGAAAGAAACTGCTTTAAAACATGATCCAAGAAACCTGCTTCTCCGTTTCCTTGCAGGCATAACATTTCTGACACAATTAGATTGGATCATTTTTCTTCTTTTGTCATGTCTTCCTTTTTTTCTCTGCTGGGGGTGGGAGGCTGGGCCCCTGTGCTTGATCCTTTCTTTTCTCTCTCTTTTTAGCTTATATGCAAGGCCTTCTGTGTTTATACCCTGTTCTAACATTTTTGTAATCCCTAATTCTTACCTTCACCAAAGCAAAGATGAAATTGGTCTCAAAACAACCAATGCCATTCTGCAGTCAACTGAAAGTTCACTACCTTCAATATATAGGTGAAGAATACAATTTCCCTGGAGGAAAGAGGAACGTTCCAATTCTACCAGGTATTCAGCAAAGAATATTTTTAATTGCATCTCTCTCTCAGTGTACCATGGGCACCTTTTTTGGTTCAATTACACTCACCATCCTTGAAGGCAAAAGAGGCCTTCTTTGCCTAGACATAGAATTAATACACAGTTCTTCCCTGACTAAGAAAATAAAGCTCAGTACTGAAGTAGAAGAATCAATGAATGCTACTTTGGGATAAAAAAAAAAAACAGAACTCAATGGCTATAAAAACTATTTCTCTCGAGACCCTGAAAAGAACATGTAACATGCTCTGTCAAATCTCTCTCTGATGTGAACCTTTCCTAATGTGGCCATCTCTCAAACCTGGCACTTTTCACTAAACAATGCACCACACAGTGAATACTATTATTGATGTGATGGGGGTGAGGTGTTTGTATCCTTTATTGCTACTTACTAGCATTGCGCAGCAGGATTGTATTTTCCATCTGTTTAATTTTTGACTGCAAAGGTATTTTCTAATCTCTTTATTGTGGTGACAACTTATTTTAATTAATGACAGGTTCCAGAATGCCTTGTGAGCAGGAACTGATTCATTTTTTGTCTCACTGTCCCCAGTACAGTGCTTGGTATGTAGTAGAGTCTTAAATGCTTATTGATTGATCGATTTCCTGGGGAAAGACAGTAGATAGCTGTGTTCATGCTCTCTTTGGTCGCACATACTAAAACCGGGAGCTTACATTCGTTGTAGTCATGGAATCCCAAGAGTTTTTCTCTCTCAGGTGTACTTGGGTGAAACTTTGAGAACACACACAAAAATGAATAACTTTTAAAATCTTTCCCAAATTGAATGAATCTGAAATGCCAGAACTAAAAAAAATCAGTTAATTTTTTGCATTTATTATCATCCCGATATGATGAATACAGATATAATCCATGTATCTAATACATGGATACTCACCCAGTAAACAATATAGTAGACAGGGATAATAACTGCAACCACACGCACACACACCAACACACTCTCCAACACAGAATGCCTAGGATAACTCCCCACTTGGCAGGCATGTAGTTCAGAATATTACAGAATAAGGTTGTATTAGAAGGAAAGAAACAAGATAGAAATTCTTGAGCAAGCAACCATTAATCCCAAAGACATATGTGGGATGATGGGATAATGGATTTAGAGCTAGAAGGGACTATAAGGGTCATATAGTCCAACACCCTCATTTTATAGCTAAGGAAACTGGGACCCAGAATCCTTAGTCACCATCTCAAGTATGCGGGCTTCTGTAGAAGAGCCAACCCCCACCCTCCAACATCCCTCATGGTTCCCTGTGACTCAAAGGCAGGCACGGGCATGGAGATGGATGGAATAAGCATTTATTAAGCCAGACCCTGTGCTAAACACGTTAAAAATATTTTCTCTTTTGATTTGAAGAAGGTGGCAATGGTAATATCTCCTCTCAGTCTCTATCCCTCTGTCTCCATCTCTGTTTGTGTCTTTCTTGCACTCTCACCCTCTTGCTCTCACACAGTCCACCAAGCTTTTAGGCTAGGTCAGTAAGTCTTCTTTTTCAAATCTTTAAATCTCTCTCTGCCATCACCCCAGTATAAGTGAAAACAAACAACAACAAAACAAACAAATACATACCTCCTCTGTTTTTGTCTTTTCTTCTGGTTATCCAGGTGCTCTCACGTCAGGTGTCCTTCCTCTCTGTCTCTTTATTTTGTGTCTCCCTTCATTATCAGGCCCACCTCAGGTGCAGGGGAAGCCATCCATGTATGTAGTACTGACCCTGCCAGCAACAGTTAGAGGAAAAAAAGGGCAATCTCTATCTTGGTCACATAGGCATCCCTCTTCCCCCCAACCCCAATGTCACTAAATGGTTCTGTGGAATCCAAACTTTACTGCAATGACATTACAGAGACAGTTAATTCAATAGCCATCAGTAGCAGCTGTTATGGTGACATGACACTGCTTAGGGGGCACTTTATGTAGGGTATAGGGGCTACACATTTTCTCTATTAACTAACTTAAGAGACACAGCTCAGTTAACGATCTGTAACAAACAGCTCCGAACTAGCATTGGCTTCCTTGAGAGACGAGATAGACGACTTTTAAAAATATCTTTTATCCTGTCTCAACTTCTTAAATTGACTTCTGATATGGATCGTCAGATCATAGCTCTGAGCTGGAAGGGACCTTAGAGACCATCTAGTCCAACAACTTCATTTTACATATGAGAAATCTGAAGCCTAAGAAGATTAATGACTTACCCAAGGTCACAAAAGCAGCAAGTGAGAGGCTGGATTTTATACTAATCCTCTGACTACAAATTGAGCTTTCTTTCCATCAGCCACCAATCAATGTACAATTATTGAACACTTACTAAACAACTACTTTGTTCCAGACACTGGGCTAGTCTCTGAGCATATGTAAGGATTTCAGTAGCTTCCCCACCTAGCTAACGGAAGAAGCCATCAGGGAGGATTAAATCCTTCACCAAAGCAAGGCCTGTAGTATAGCTAAAAAGCCCCTTCATCTGCAGGGAGTTTGATTATCAAATAGACACCATTCCCAAGGCATCTCCCCCCACTCCCATCCTCCAGCCAGCACCAACACCAGTCCTCAGATCCAGAGTCCCTGCTTCCACTTCCTAATATCTGGTCCTGCTTAAGTTAGATAAAGATCCTGTAAAAATGCACCAGGCTTCAGTGTTTGGACACTTCTACCTGGGTCTCCGGCAGACCTGACCTGTGTCCATCCTCCCTGACCACACTTCTTATGGTAAGCATTTCCTCTGAGTAAAACTGGCTTGCTTTACTTTCTGCTGACTCTGTGTTCTGTCTTGTGCTCCAGACTTCCTTAACTGGAGCTTAGAATCCTGGAACCTCACTCCAAACTACATTAAGATGGCAAAGACAAAAAAAAAAACAATCTCTAGCCTCAAGGAGTTTGCATTCTAGCAGGGGAGACAAGATTGGCATATATCTGTGTAGGCAAAATAAATGCAAGATAATTTAGGGGGTGGGAAAGCATGAGGGGCTTGGAGGAGGGAATCAAGAAAGATTTCATGTAGATGTTGCTTCAGTGGAGGTTTTTAAAAATAATATGTTGTTTTTCCCAATTTCATGTAAAGACAATTTTTTTAAAGTTTTTAAGTTCTAAATTCTCTTCCTTCCTCCCTGAGGTGGTAAGCAATTTGTTACAGGTTATACATGTGTGATCATGCAAAACATATTTCCATATCAGTCATATTGTATAAGGAAAGACAGGCAAAAAAACTTGAAAAAATGTAAAAAAAATAGTATGCTTTGATCTTAATTCAGATTCCATCAGTTCTTTCTCTAGAGGTAGAAAGCATTTTTCATCACGAATCCTTTGGAATTGCCTTGGATTACTGCCTTGCTGAGAATAGCTAAGTCATTCACAGTCTTTCATTGTACAATATAGCTGTTACTGCGTACAATGCTCTCCTGCTCCCTTCACTCTGCATCAGTCCATTTAAGTCTTCCTTCCAGAGGACAGATGAAACCTAGCTCCCTCTTCTCTACAGAGAAGCATTGCACTTAAAGTAAGGAATGAGTCATACTCTTTCAGACATGATCAATGTGTCAGTTCCTTGTTTTTTTCCTGCTAAACTGTATATTTCTTTCTTCCTAGGAAGGGTTCTATCAGCATGGTGCTAGTTGTTATTAGGTAATGACAGTGATATAAAAGCAAAGTATGTATAGAATGTTTTAATATATATGTATATGTATACACATATATGTATAAAATATATACGTATTTATATCTAATGGTAGTCATCTCTAGGGTGGGGGGAGGGAAGGAAAACAAGGAAAAAAAGAAAGTTACATGATAACTTTATTATATATTTAAAAGGAATAACAAGTTGTACAAAAATAAATTTGCAGTTTTATCTGCAATCATCTTTTTTATTCTACTATGTTACAAAACTGTTATTTCATAAATTAAAAATAAAATAGTAAAAAACAAAGCATCACTAAAGCATTGAATAGATAAGTCACTTCCTCAGGCTAATCCTAGAGGTAGATTATAATTTCTATAAAATGAGTAAAATAGGTTTTCCATATTATGCTTCTTCCAAGTTCCTATTCTACCAGCTCAGGATGGCAGGGTTGTATCCTGGGTTCCCCAAGGCTATGCCTGCAGAGCCCAAGCACTTCCTACCAACTTGGAAAGGATCATAGGGTCATAAGTGATCGTAGGGCTAGAGCTAGAAGGAACTGCTGAGACCACTTAGTCCAACCTCCTTTAAACGGTTAAAGAAGGTGAAGTACAAGGATATTTGTTAAATGACTTGCCCAAGGTCACACTGGCAGTACATGTTGGAGGTGGGAATTGAACCCTAGTCCAAGTCTTGAGTAAAGGCCCTATGGTGGACTGAGTGGCTCTTGGAGGTTCAGCCTAACTGCAGCATGATACAATTTATCAGTAATTTGTAATCTTCTACTTAGATGTGAAGAATTTGCCACCCAAACCATTTGAAGTCATATTCCCACTAATGAGATCACCTGAATGAAAGTATTGGAGTATTCATTCTATGCAGTCATTCCTTAGTACTTTACCATCATTGAGATGAATTGGTTTGGTCTTGGCAACAGCTGAACCTTGAAAACTCTTTACCTCATTGCAATGAGAACATTTTCCTTTTCATTTGCACATCTGTACATACAGACCATCAGAACAGTAATAATAGCACACTTCTTCCATTTTGCATTTCTTCTTCCTCTTACAAAATTTTCCCCAAAACTGTACAGTCACTGAAAAAAATCCTCTATTCAAATAAGTTAAGTTTTAAATATTTAGAAGCACCCATCTCATTCTTTGGTGGAAACTTTATTTGAATCCCAACTGCTAAGAAACCAAGTTGTACATTTCATGTTTTGCCCTTCCCTAACGTTACACATTTTTTCTTTTCTTACACCTTATTTGGTCACTTGGACTTTCTCAAAAGCATTTTAAATAAAAAAATGCATTTTAAATAAATTTATATTACATATATTTAATAAATGACAAGGCACTGTGCAAAATAGTTGAGCAAGCACCATGCATTTCCTGAAAGAATCTTGATTCATGTGACAATTCAAATAGCCTGAGTTTATTTGTAAGGGCAAGTACTAAGTCTAACTTCCCAGCTGGCTTAGGTGAAGGCTTTGTCCCTGAGCTAAGGAATTTGCTTGACAAATACAATACAGGCATCATGCTGGAGGAACTGGAGGAGACCTTGGAAGCACAAGGACAGATTTTCATGCATTCCAGGCATCACCTCAAAGGTCAGAAAAGACTGACTTGTGATCATAGAATTTGGCTTCTAGAGTACTTGCTTTCCATCAGAACACCCTGCAAGAAAAATTAAGAAAGCTGAATGCTGCAGAACTTTTCTAAAGACACATGAGTTAACAGTGAGGATGCTTCCCTTTGACAGACTTGATGCACTGGGACTTAGTAACAGGTTAGCTTTCTTTTCTGAGTACCAGTAGGAAAGTTCTATAACTCAGACTGAGCAAACAGCTCCTGGGATGTAGTTTTGGCATCATTACCAGACTAATAAACTCCACCGTTAAGCTTCATGTACACTCAATTCCTGTCCTAATAACCACTCGCATTTCCTTCTTCTGAAAGTCCAGTTTTCTCCTAGACTGTTATAATTCATATGAAAAACCTATGTTAATGTCTAAATTTGTATGAATTCAATAAATATTTGCCTTCAATTGTTTAAAGGGCTGCTTTCGGAAGAGGGTTTAGGTTCTGTTTTGTCCCTGGGCTGGGTGGGGCAGAATGGGAGCACTGAGTGGAAAGGGCAAGGAGGCAGATTTTGGCTTGATATAATGAAAACCTTCCTTCATAATTAGAGCTCTCCCAAAGTGGAGTGGGATGCCTTGTGAAGAAGTGCGCACCCCCATGGAAGGTCTTTGATCAAAGGCTGGACAACCATTTAGATATATTTTAGGATACTTATTTTTTAGAAGTAGGTAGAACTAGAGAGTCACTGTGGTCCCTTGCAAACTAGAAATTCTGTGAAATCCAGGCAGATTTTATCAATAGCTTACAGATTTTTGTTCTTTGTCATTTTGTGGCTGATTGGTAGTGGTACGGCTGAAGGAACATAAATAGAGAGACTCTGTGACTTTTCTGGCTTCACACAGCAAACCTAGAATTAAGTAGGTCTATGATTTAGAAGCAGGAGTCCTGGAATCACAAGGCTGCTTCTCATTTGGAGAGCCATGCTAGAGAGTATAACATCAATTTAACATTGCTTCAGACCCCAAAAGAAATGACTACACTATACATCTGGGCATGTTAAAAGAGACTCAAGGGTAGGAACCCTTTGTGTTAGTGAAGGCCTAGTATTATCTGCAGGATTTCTTAGGCACTTCAAAGAGCTTCCTTTTGATCACATTTGTCCCCTTGGAAACCTGAGAGAAAGACTTGACATGGACATGTGAGCAAATGGAAATCATAAAGACTGGATGTATGAAAGCTAAAAAAGGTTACGTTTGTGCGGACTTTGTATTTCCTTGTTCCATGGTATGTGCTGGTCACACCCCCAGAGGGAGGGCAGGCACTGTTTCATTTTTGTCTTTGTATTCTCAGTGCCTAGCACAGCGTCTGGCATACAGTAAGTGCTTAATTAATGCCTGTTCATGGGTTGATCCAAGAGGGATTTTGCTCATTTAAGAGAATTTTCTTTTTACTGTAATATGGTGATTATCAACCCATCTAGATACCCTAGCAGGCTACTCTGCTTTGGGGTGTGTTTATTGACGATAATGATGATGATAATGAAGAAGAAGAAGATGGTGGTGGTGGCATTTTATAGACTTTTAACATTTGCAATCTTATCTCCTTTGATCTTTACTACAACTCTGTGAGAAAAGGGCTTTTACTATACTCATTTTAAAGTTGAGGAAACTGAGGCTGAAAGAGGCTAAGTGAGTTGCCCAGGGTCACACAGCTGGTAAGTCTCTAATATAGGATTTGAACTAAAGTCTTCCTGGCTCCAAGTCCAGAATTCTGTCTATTGTACCACCTAACTGCTTAATGTTGATTTTGGTCACATAGCCCTTCCATGAATTCAGAATTCCAAAGTTCATTATTTTATACTTTTAAGGAAGGGCTTCCTTGAATTTTTTGAGAATCTAGGATGAATAAGGAGCACTGAGTGAAAGTTTTAAAAGGACAAATTTGGGTATCTAAAGAAATTCTTAAAAATTAGAGCCATCCATAAAAAAAAAACAGGGGCAGTTAGGTGGCACAGTGGACAGAGCACTAGGCCTGGAGTCAGGAAGACTCAGTCATCTTCCTGAGTTCACATCTGGCCTCAGACACTTACTAGCTGTGTGACCTTGGGCAAGTCACTTAACCCTGTTTGCCTCAGTTCCTTCATATGTAAAATGAGCTGGAGAAGGAAATGGCAAACACTCCAGCATCTTTACCAAGAAAACACCAAATGGGGTCACAAAGAGTCAGACATGACTGAAAAATGACTGAACAACAACATAGGAATGGGCTGCCTCAGGAGATAGTGGGTTTTCTCTTTCTGGAGGTCTTCAAGCTGGATGACTACTTGTACAATATGTTGTAGAGGGGATTTTTGTTTAGTTGTTTGACTACATGACCTCATCGTCCAATCGAAATGAGGTTCATCAAAATATAAATAAATATGATATTGGTTGTAACTTATTCCTCAAATATTGATTGCTTTCAGATGATTCCCACACCCAACGTGGAGCGGCGAGGCAAATTTCTAACGTCAATCCTCTTTCTGCGGTCATATTCACTTAATTGTTCCAAGGATTTGCTTTCACATAGTTTGCTTTGATTTCTGTTGCTGCTGGAAATCCGCCCTCTCCAGGCTCTTTCATCATCTCTCTTAAAGAAGATCTGGCCCTTCCAGATGATAGATATCTCTAGCACCAGTACTTAAAGGAGAGCTGAACATTAGGTTTCTGCCCCTGATATTTAAACCAGTGAAATCCTGTGGTCTGGGGCACTGGGGAATCTACTTTTTTTCTGCTAAAATAATCAATGTACTCCCAAGAGGGACAATGATAATAAGAAATTGTATAGATGTTGTTCAGTTGTGTCTGTCTCTTCATGATCCCATTAAGGGTTTTCTTGGCAGATACAGGAGTGGTTTGCCATTTCCTTCCCCAGCTCATTGAGAACACTGAAGCAGACAGGGTCGAATGACTTGCTAAGGGTCACACAGCTGGTAAGTATCTGAGCCAGATTTGAACTCAGGAAGATAAACGTGTCTTCCTGACTCCAGGCCCAGCACTCTAGCCACCATACCACTTAGCTGCCTATAGATAGTCATAGACATAGATATCAATGATACAGATATAGATGTAGTTAAATATTGGAGAAGGAAAAGGCAAACCACTCTAGTGTCTTTACCAAGAAAACCCCAAATGAGGTCATGAACTGAACAACTGATCAACAACAAAATAGATTAATATATGGAGCACTTTTTGTAGCAGTGAAAAACTGGAAGCAAAGTGGATAGATGGCAACTAGGAAATGGTTTAAAATATTGTGATACATAAATGTAATTAAATATTATCACTCCATAAGAAAATTGTAAATATGAATGATAAAGACATAACAAAGATATGAACTGAGGCAAAGTGAAGTATAGAGAACTAGGAAAACAATATACACAATGACTAAAATAATGACCGTAGAAAGAATAGCAAAAAAATAAAACTGAATCTTGTGAAATTATAATGATCAAACTTGCCCCTCAGAAGAGATATAAGAAGGCACCTCCCTCCTTTCTTTGTGATGTGGGGCGCTATGAATGTGGAACCCTGAATAAAATGTTGGACTTGCATTTGTTGCACTGTTCATAGGGTCATAGAGCTAGACCTCAAAATAACTTCAGAGGTCATTTAATCCAATAGCCTTATTTTGCTGAAGAGGAAACTGAGGTCCAGAAAGGTTATGTGACTTGTACAAGATTAGAGTAGTTTTGTTGAACTGTTTTTGTTGTTGTTGCTGTTATAACGAATGTCTCTAATGGGAAAGGGAAGAAGCATATATTGGTATATGAAAGTAATATAAAAACAAAAAATCCATAAATTTTAAAAACAAAATATTTTTTAAATTACTAATTTTAAAACAATTTACTTGATGTATTTACATTTAAGTAGCATTTCATTTCGCTATTTTTGATTTTAAAAATACATTCAGAGAAAATGGAGCCACAATTCCACATTTGCTGTCACATGTCAGGTTTGGCACCCTCAGGGCACAGAATTGGTCCTCCTTTCCTTATACGGTTAAACCTTTGATTCTTCAAAAAGTAAAGACTCTGTGAAGCTTCAAACTATATTTCCTTACCTTGCTCCAGAATCCAAAGGACTAAGCTTGATAAAATGAATTACCTTTATAATTGGCTTAATGTGTTTCCCAAAGAAATCTTAAAAAGTAGAGAGCCTAGGAAAGCCCCATTGCTCACAGTAAGCACTCAATCAATGTTTGTTAAAGGAAAGAAATGAGAAACAAATACTTGAAGGAAGAAATTAATCCAGAGACTGTGCTCCCAGGACTGCTCTGACTGACAGAATTTTTCTTGTTTGCAATTCTTAGACCAGTAATAGAAGCCTGTGCTGTTTTATCCAAAAGTGAGCTCTTGTTCAAATGGAAACCTTACTACTCTTGGTAAAATAAAGGTAGAGCTGTCAGAACCAATGATTTATAGCTGGTAGGAATCACAACAAATCTGATTGAATTTATTTCTTTGGCTAGTTACATAGGATTATGGATTTGGAGCAGGAAGGGGCTGTCAAGGTCATCTCGTCTAACATTCTTTTTTCCAGATGAGGAACTAAGGCCCAGAGAAGTTGTGATTGGGCTACGGTCACACAAGTAATTAGAAGCAGAGTTAGGGTCAAATACAGGTCCTCTGACATCAAATCCTGCACATTTGCCACTGCACCACATTTTGAATGGACATGAAGCAAGACCTCTGGCCTGAGACTTCAGACCCTGCTCTGTCACTCCCGTGCTGTATGACCTTGAGAAAGTCATTTAGCTTCCCTGATTCTTATTACCCTTATTTGCAAAATGGAGTGGGATGAGGAATCGTATGACCTTCAGGGTCCCCTCTATTGAAAGTCTATAAATCTGCAGCTGAAATAAAGTTGTGTCTGTCAATCTGTTTGGGTGATGTATTCTACAGCCCCCAAAGTTACTACCAACTTAATACCCACAGAGTAGGGAGAATGGGTTACTTTAAGATAGTTGGGAATGCCTTGAGAAAGGAAGGGTGGTGAAAAGCTCTCCTTGCCTTTGCCTCCGCACCCAAACCCTCCGCAGACTCATCATCTGGATATATGGAGTGAAGAAATGATTAATATGTTCCCAGCAAGAAGAGGCAATGATGACTGGACCTACAATAAGAACTTACATGTTTATGATGCAACAAACATTGTTCATCTAAATTCTGATGAATTTAGAGCCAGAGGGGCTCTCAGAGATAATATAATCCAGTTTCCTAAAACGCAACTTGTTTGTTTTACAGATGAGAAACCTGAGGTCCACGGAGATACATACAAGGTCCCACAGCGGGTAAATAAATAGTGGGATTGGAATTCGAGACCAGGTCCTGTATCTCCAAATTCAATTCATTCAATTCAACAAATGTTTATCAACTGTCTATTATGTGAAAGGCACTGTGCCCATGCTGGAAATGCAAAGAGGAAAAAATGAAATAGCCCCTCAAGGAGCTAGTGGGGAATGTAACATGTACTCACATTAATGAATTCAAGCAGGCTGTGCCGGTAAACATTTAACAAACAAACAACTCTCCAAAAAGAAGCATGAGGACACTGTTAGGTTTATTATTAATTATTAATATTTTATTACTAACTATTGTTCAGTCATTTCAGTTGTGTCCAACTTTTCATGACCCCCATTTGGGGTTTTCTTGGTGAAATACTGGAGTGGTTTGTCATTTCCTTCTCCAGATTATTTTACAGATGAGGAACGGAGGCAAACCAGGTTAAGTGACTTACCCAGGGTCACATAGCTACTAAGTACCTCAGAAAGATGAGTCTTCTCCTGACTCCAGGCATGGCATTCTATCCACTGCCCTATTAATTATATACATTATTAACATTTAATTAATATTAATATTTTCTCCATCACTTTCTTAAATCTAGACAATCAACAAAACAATAAACCAAGCTATGATCTCTAGTGTCTTCCAATTTCCAAGGCATAAAGGGTCACACTGAAAATTTAGCAATTAGCTCTCTCAAGGTAACTTGAGGAGGTAGAGAGCAACACTTCAACTCAATAAACTTCAATTCAACAAATATTTATACAGCACCAGCTATGCACCAGTCACCTAAGTGCTAGGGATACAAAAAGAAGTGACAAACCTTCTCTGCCCTCAGGGAGCTTACGGTCTAATGAGAGAGACAACAGGCTGTAATGGTAATGGAATCTGGAGATCTTTCCCATCCATTAATAGGCCTGTGTGACCTGCTTTGAGCCTAAGTCACCTAAGCCTGAGTCACACGGAGCCCATGGTGGGAGGAGCTTGCCAAATGGGTGGAGCAAGAAGTGTGAGTGAGTCAGAGCTGGGAGGCAGAGAGAAGCAGAGCAGCTGTGAGTGAGAAAGGGGCATTTTGCCTAAGGGAGCCTGTTTGTGGGAAGGCCTGATGGAAGGAAGGCTTGGGGATGGCGGTGTCCCCTGCATTGATAATGTATATAGATTTCTTTGTTACGATGGTGGAGTTGGCTTTCTGGTATCTGAATAAATATCTTGGTTTTGTCTTTGAGCAAGAGAGTCTGTTACATTTTATGATTCAAACCTAGAAATACGCCTGCATATTCATAGCAGCTGCCGTGCAATATATATGCGTGCGAATGTATACAAAGCAAGTTATATATAACATATAGCTCTACATAATAACTATAACATTAATAAAATTACATAGTATATAATGTAATATAATAACTGCATATAGAGCTATATATTATGAAATGGAGGAGGTGGGATCTTAACTGAGCCTTGAAGAAAGAGGATTCTAAGAGGCTGAGATGATTGTATTATATTAATAAAACAATTGGTATGTATTAATACATCCCAGGCCTGGGGACAAACTGCCTTTAAAGGCAGAGTTGGGAAATGGAATGTTGAGTTCAGGGAAGAGTTATAGTATCAAGGTGACACAGCAAGTACTGATATCCAGATAATAATAACAATACTTAATAATAATAGCTAACATTTATATGGTACTTATTATGGGCCAGGCGCCATGCTCAGCACTTTACAATTATTATCTAATGTGATCCTTACAACATCCCCGGGAGATGGGTGTTATTATCCCCTTTTTACAGTTTGGGAAACTGAGGTAAAAAAGGTTAATTACCTTGCCCAGGGTCACACCACTAGGGAATGATCTGAGACTGCATTGTGAACTTAGGTCTTCTGGACTCCAGGCCTAGCACTCTATCCATTGTACCACCCCGCTGCCCCAAATCCTCTGCCTTCAGATTCAGGGCTCTTTCCACTGTTACTCCTTGAATTGGCAGAAATCTATCTCTCTTTTCACAAGTATGCTCATTGATCTTATGTCCTTCTCTATTCTTTTCCTCTGAAAAGCAATGAGACATATGATATTCTAAGAAGTCCAAATCCTTCAGACAAATCACTTCACTTCCCTGAGACTCAGTTTCCTCACCTGCAAAATTCAGGGGTTGGACCTCTGAGGACTTTTCTAACTCTCATTCCTGTAACCCTAAGAGGTAGGTCACTGACAGCCATGGGACAAAGCATCAGTACATATATTAGCCACTGTAGTTTCCAGTCTATTTTGATTCCTGGCCTGTCAGAAACATTATGGTTAAAAGGATAATTTTTTTTAAAAAGCCCTGTCACCACTCAGGAACAACTGCCCCCGCTGTGTGTCTGTGAGGCTTCCCTTGGTCTTCTGCTCCCCTGCTGGCCTCTTTACCCCTCCCCTGGAAGAAGAAATTGGAATTGCTATGGCAACTTTCCATGGCAAATGTCTTGTTTTCTGGCTGGCTGTGTCAAGTTTGCATCTGGGTTCTTTATTTTGCATCTTTGGGCATCTGTAGGCGGCTGAGGTCCATACCCTTCAGTGCTTACTCTGTGATCCCCTCAGTGTTTTTCCTGCAAACCTGTTTGTTTCCCAGAGAAAATCTCTAGTCCTCAGAGAATCGTTCAGAGTTAGGAAGGAGTGGCTTAGAGATCTAGACCAGCTAAAGGCTAAGTCAGGTAACTGAAGGCTGCTGCATAAGAGATTCGCAGGACTGACAATGGAAGAATGGTTTGTTTTCGATATTTATGCTACTTCCTACCTGAAATTACAAATTAATCCTGAAGTTACCAGAGCCAAAAGAACACACCAAAATTTCTACCATAAAGACCAAACAAGGAAGTAAGAATCCAGTCCTTCTGGGTCTTTTTTTTAAATAGACATAGGTGCCCCATGGATGAACTGATGCTAAAATTTCAGTCTCTATTAGCATGAAAATGGGAAGTAATTACAGGAAAGTGATTACAGGATAAGTATACTTTCAACTTCAGTCTTTATTTTTCTTGTTCTAAAATGCTTTGTGTAATTTCTGGGGGAAAAAAGAAAAGAATATTCATTTCATATCTGAAAATGGATATTTTTTAAGTGTTAAAAAAATGCTCCCAGGATGCTTAATGTGAATTAATATAATTCCAATTAGTGTGAGCAAATCCCTCTACTGTTCTTCAAGTGCTTGCCAACATATTTAACAGAAACAGTCTATGTCTGGTCGGATGCTAAAAGAGACCTCAATGTTTTCTTTCACAAAAACAATGCAGGATTTAGGTATAATTGCTATCATTGGGATATGCATGCATCGGAATGATAATGTGCTCACCAGCAATCATTAAATACAAATGGCACAGTACTTAGGTACTTACTTGGGAGGTTTTCAATAAAGTCTGATAGTCCTCAAAGGCTTCTGGGACTGTGGCAGGATCATAATTTTAGAAGTAGAAGAGACCTGAGGGGCCATCAAGTCTAGCCTCACTCCCTTTATTATAGATGGGAGTAAACTGGAGCTCAGGTTAATTGGCTTACCCAAGGTCTTATATCTAATCAGTATCTGAAGCAGGATTTGAATTCAGGTTCTCCTGACTCCATGTCTAAAGTTCTGACTACTACACTACCTAGTTGTCCCATTTGCAATGTTATAAAAGGTGAGAATCATAAGATCTTCAACTATTGGAGCTGGATCTTAGCATTAACCAAGTCCAATTCTTTCACTTCACAGATGTGAAAACTGTAGCCCAGAAAAGTGAAGCATTTGCCCAAGGTCACATTACAAGCTAGTGAAGGCTTTCAGACTAGAACCAAGGTGCAATGACTCCTACTCAGGCCAGGATCCTTTCCTTTATACCGCTCTTTTATTTGGAAGATAGACCTTCTCTGCATTTGCCATGAAAGGGAGTATTTCTGAGGAGACCACATGAACAAATGGGCAGTGACCTGGAAGTCGAGTCTTTGAATCCTATTCTCTGGCCATCATAGACTCGTGACCTGGGATCAGTCAGTCTCCTGGACTTGCCCTTATTTTATACCCATCCTTGCCATTCATCTTTTTGCCATTACCTGATAATGATTGCACTGGAACAATAAGTTGCATAATCATTTTCTTTAAGTTAATTGAGCATTTCAACAAAATGAGGGATAGCCCTGCAAGACAACATGGAGTGTGAGAGCCTCCTCTGAAATCCTGTTCTGATGCCTCATCACAGGGTGATCCTGGGTGCTCCAAGGCCAGGCCAATTAAGTACAAGTGCTGGTAGATCCCATGAAATTGGAAGGACTTTGAATATGAACCCAGTGATAGAGTGAATGTCTGTCTTCAGAGCCCCAACCTGGGTAAGTTCAGAGAGATTTGTTGCAAGTTGTAGATGAGGGGGGAAATGGGAGAAACTAGAGGGGGCAAAATAAGTGAAAAAGTACTAGGTTGGGAGTCAAAGAACGTAGGTTCATAGGATCATAGATTTAAAAATTTCTGACCAGGGAAGTTAAGCGACTTGCCCAAGGTCAAGCAAGTAGTAAATGTCAGAGACAGAATTTGAACACAGATGCTCTGACCCCAGAACAAATGATCTTCCCCTTATACCACCTAAGTCCTAGCTCTGCTACTTACTTCCAAGTAAACCAAGTCATTTAACATCTCTCTGGATTCAGTTTACTCATCATAAAATGAGGAAGCTAAGTATATGACTTTTGAGGTCTATTCTACCTAAAAATCTGTGAAACCAAACATGAAAAATTTTTCATCCATGAGAACTTTTGAAGACTAGCTACAAAGGGACTATGATCTGTATTGGTGAAGTCACATATCCTTAAAAAACTACAGGGCAAGAACCAAGGAGGGACCAGCTGTAAGCAAAGCAGGCAAACCCATAAGACACATAAAAGTGAAACTCATGATGGATATCATCTAATAAGATTTTTTAAATAAATATACATTTTTAATGCCTGTAAATGATCCTCTCTAGAGTGTACATAGTTATTCATGTCATTATAGATTAAATCACACATAGAGAATAAAAACTTACATCTCTAATGGACAATAATACAGAAGGGCTATAATTTTCAAATTCAGGACATGGAGAGGGGTGTAATTTCCAAATCTTGTCTAGGGTGCAGCAATGTCTGATCCTGGCTTTGAGATCCAAGTCTGTGTTTGGATTACTGTAATCACAGACAGGCTATCAGGCCTGGGCCTTTCCTCTCTGCTCCCACTGCTAAGAGATTCCACAATATAGACTCTTTTCCTGTCTGTTGAACCTCTTCCACTAAAAGTTTTGGCTTTCCAGTGATCTAAAGTGTACAGACAAAAAATAATGTCTGATAGAAGAGCATGAAAATTGAGGGGATGCCTGGCTTCTAAAAGGGTGGAATATTACCCAATTCATTAATTTCTCCTAATCACCCTCATTATCACACTCCTCTTCATCCTGTTTCAGTTCAGGGAAATTTTTGTCACGTAATCTGAGTCGCCCAGATTTAACTTCATTAAGCATTTTATATATGTAAAACACATGATCTAAGGCAATAGAAATAAAAAGATTTTTTTTTAAAGAGGCATAGTGTTTATACCACTATAGCAAGAGTAACGGAACATGTCCACAAACAACTATACCTCAATATTCAATGCATCTGTGGTGTCCTTGATGTGGGCACTTCTCCCAATGGTATCAGGGACATCCCATCCACATCTTCTCATCCTGGATAATTCTTCTATAAATCTTGCACAGGAGATCCACCCAGGAAAAGAAATAGATTTCTAAATCTCTTGACATTGTACGAAAGCCAATGGTACAAATGGACTAGAATAATAATAATAATTTTAAAATAATGATGGCTAGTATTTATGTAATGTTTTAAGATTTGCAAAGTACTTTAAATATATCTTGCTTAATCCTCACAACAACCCTGGGAGGTCAGTGCTATTATTAGCCACATTTTGCAAATTTTACAGGAAACTGAGGCTGACAGAGGTTAAGTAATTTGTCTAGGGTCACACAGCTGGTAAGTGTGTGAGACTAGATTTGAACTCTAGCCTTTCTAACTTCAGGTCTTTATCCACAGTGTCACCTAAAAACCTATCCATCTGTTATCTCATGTTCTCATTACATAACTAACCCACCTTTTTCCATTTCTTTGGTGATATATTTTATAAAATGTTGTTCAGTTGGTTTTCAGACATGTTCGAGTCTTTGTGACCCCACTTGGGATTTTCTTGGCAAAGATACTGGAGTGGTTTGCCATTTCCTTCTCCAGCTCATTTTACAGATGAGGAACTGAGGCAAACAAGGTTAAGAGACTTGCCCACAGTAACACAGCTAGTAAGTGTCTGAGGCTGAATTTGAACACAGAAAGATGAGTCTTCCTGAGTCCAGGCCTGGCACTCTATCCACTGTACTACCTAGTTGCCCCTATTTTAACATGTGTGTAATTATTCATTGGTAACATTTTAAAAACCTATTTTTATCTATCTTGCTTCTTCCCATTGGCCATTGGGTGACTCATAACCTTAATTCTTCAGAGACTAATTCCTTTATTATTCCATGACTTGTAGCCACATAGCACAACTGGAAGAATATTAATGTCAAAAAGATCAAACTTTGTTTCAGGAAGCACATTGGAATGAATTTAAAATATTCCACGATTTCTCAAATGCAATCTAGAACCCTCTTGCTCCTATTCAGGTCTGGGTCCAGTTCATTGTCCATTTTCCATATCTGTCCAAGATATAGGTGTTAGTGGACCAGTTATCTATCCAATGGCATATTACGGTTCAGACGATGTATATTCTTCATCCACTTATTTTTTCTTGTGTAGATAGTCAAACCTGAAATCTTTTGAATGATTATACCTCACTTAAAAGACTCTGCAGCACACAGAGGCTTGATGGAATAAACACTTTATCACCCACAAAAGCAGAATTTAATAGAGGATCACCATATATAGGGAATTCCTCTTCTACTTAGAGTCTGTACTTTACGTCATCTAAGACAGTGACAAATACATTCAATAATTACACATCCTTCACTATCAGAGTCATTGAACAAAGTTATTTTTGTTGCTTCATCTTTCAAAGACTCTTTTATGATTTTAACTTGTGAATCAGAACTTTTAGAGTTAAGTCCAATCAAATATTTTTTATTTAAGTGAACAAGAAATGAGTACAGAAAGACCTTGTATTCTCTTTATGCTTCAGTCAAATGGATAACTGTAAAGATGCAGTCTACTATTTATTGTCATTAGTGAAAGCCAGATTGTTCCCTCCTCATATCTTCATTAAGGACCTCCTCAATTAATGTGTGTGTTATTCTCATAGAAATCTTGTAGAGATAGAAAGGTAGGCAGATGGGCTAGTAGATGTCATCTTATACATCAGTCCTTTTTCGTAATAATAATATTTGTGAAGGGTTTGAAAGCAGTAGTGTTTTTCCTTCTTTCAGATATCTTGAAAGTCAATACCTTAGTGTACCCAAAATAATGAGATTTTAAATTAAACTAAGTCTTTCACAGTTAATCCTCATTACAAGACTGTGGTTACTCCGCACAATGATCTCCTGGTTCCCTTCACCTCACTTAGCATCAGTTCATATGTCTTCTCATATTTTTTTCCTGAAACTGCCTCCCTCATCATTTCTTAGCACAATAGTATTCCATCACAGTCATACGTCACAACTTGTTCATCCATTCCCCAACTGTTGGGCATCTCCTCAATTTCGAATTCTTTGCCACCATAAAAATGGCTGCTATGATTTTTTTGTATATGTAGGTCTTTTTCCTTTTTCTTTGATCTTTTTGGGATACAGACCTAGTAGTGGTATCGCTGCATCAAAGGGTATACACAGTTTGATAGCTCTTTGAGCATAGTTCCAAATTGTTTTCCAGAGTGTTTAGATTGGCTCACTCCTCCACCAACAGTTTATTAGTGTACCTATTTTCCCTTAACCCCTCTAGCATTTGCCTGTTCTGATAGGTGTGAGGTTGTACCTCAGTATTGTTTTAATTTGCATTTCTCTAATCAATAGTGATTTAGAGCATTTTTATATGACTACACATAGCTTTGATTTCTTCATCTGCAGACTGCCTGTTTGTATCCTTTGACCATTTATCAACTGGGAAATGGATCTTACTTTTATAACTTTGACTCAATTCTCTATATATTGGAGAAATGAGGCCTCTATCAGAGAAATTTGCTGTAAAATTTTTGATATTGCTTCATTGTCCATGGTAACTTTTTTGTTATTTATTTATTTAATATTTTAGTTTTCAGCATTAATTTTCACAAGAGTTTGAATTACAAATTTTCTCCCCATTTCTACCCTCCCCCCACTCCAAGATGGCATATATTCTGAATGCTCCATTCCCCAATCAACCCTCCCTTCTGTCACCCAACTCCCCCCAATCCTCTTTTCCCTTACTTTCTTGTAGGGCTAGGTTGATTTTTATGTCCCATTGCCTGTATATCTCACTTCCTAGTTGCATGCAAAAACTTTTTTTTTGAACTTCTGCTTTTAAACCTTTGAGTTCCAAATTCTCTCCCCTCCTCCCTCCCTACCCACCCTCCCTAAGAAGGCAAGCAATTCAACATAGGCCACATGTGTATCATTATGCAAAACCCTTCCACAATACTCATGTTGTGAAAGACTAACTATATTTTGCTCCTTCCTATCCTGTCCCCCTTTATTGAATTTTCTCCCTTGACCCTGTCCCTTTTCAAAAGTGTTTGCTTTTGATTACCTCCTCCCCCTATCTGCCCTCCCTTCTATTGTCCCCCCTTTTTCATCTCCTTCCTCCTTCTTTCCTGTGGGGTAAGATACCCGACTGAGTGTGTATGTTATTCCCTCCTCAGGTCAAATCCAATGAGAGCAAGATTCACTCATTCCCCCTCACCTGCTCCCTCTTCCCTTCCAACAAAACTGATTTTTCTTGCCACTTTTATGTGAGATAATGTACCTCATTCTATCTCTCCCTTTCTCCCTCTCTCAATATATTCCTCTCTCATCCCTTAATTTTAGATATCATCCCTTCATATTCAACTCACCCTGTGCCCTCGATACATGTGTGTGTGTGCGTGTGTGTATTCCCTTCAGCTACCTTAATACTGAGGTCTCATGAATTATACACATCATCTTTCCACGTAGAAATGTAAACAAAACAGTTCAACTTTAGTAAGTCCCTTATGATTACCTTTTCATGCTTCTCTTGATTCTTGTGTTTGAAAGTCAAATTTTCTATTCAGCTCTGGTCTTTTCACTGAGAAAGCTTGAAAGTCTTCTATTTCATTGAAAAACCATATTTTGCCTTGGAGCATGATACTCAGATTTGCTGGGTAGGTGATTCTTGGTTTTAATCCTAGCTCCATTGACCTCCAGAATATCATATTCCAAGCCCTTCAATCCCTTAATGTAGAAGCTGCTAGATCTTGTATTATCCTGATTATGTTTCCACAATACTCAAATTGTTTCTTTCTGGCTGCTTGCAGTATTTTCTCCTTGATCTGGGAGCTTTGGAATTTGGTGACAATATTCCTAGGAGTTTTCTTTCGGGGATCTTTTTGAGGAGACGATCGGTGGATTCTTTCAATTGCTATTTTACCCCCTGGCTCTAGAATATGAGGGCAGTTCTCGTTAATAATTTCTTGAAAGATAATATCTAGGCTCTTTTTTGATCATGACTTTCAGGTAGTCCAATAATTTTTAAATTGTCTCTCCTGGACCTATTTTCCAGGTCAGTGGTTTTACCAATGAGATGTTTCACATTGTCTTCCACTTTTTCATTCCTTTGGTTCTGTTTTATAATATCTTAATTTCTCATAAAGTCACTAGCTTCCACTTGCTCCAGTCTAATTTTTAAGGTAGTATTTTCTTCAGTGGTCTTTTGCACCTCCTTTTCCATTTGGCTAATTCTGCCTTTCAAGGCATTCTTCTCCTCATTGGCTTTTTGGAGCTCTTTTGCCATTTGAGTTAGTCTATTTTTTAAGGTGATATTTTCTTCAGTATTTTTTGGGGTCTGCTTTAGCAATTTATTGACTTGTTTTTCATGGTTTTCTAGCATCACTCTCATTTGTCTTCCCATTTTTTTCCTCTACTTCTCTAACTTGCTTTTCCAAATCCTTTTTGAGCTCTTCCATGGCCTGAGACCAGTTCATGTTTTTCTTGGAGGCTTCTGATGTAGGCTCTTTGACTTTGTTGACTTCTTCTGCCTGTATGTTTTGGTCTTCTTTGTCACCAAAGAAAGATTCCAAAGCCTAAGTCTGAATCTGAGTCCGTTTTCACTGCCTGGCCATGTTCCCAGCCAACTACTTGACCCTTGAGCTTTTTGTCAGGGTATGACTGTTTGTAGAGTAGAGAGTACTTTGTCCCAAGCTTGAGGGGTTGTGCTGTTGTTTTCAGAGGTATTTCTCACAGCAAGCTCTGCCACACCAGTGCTTCTCCTCCCCCAAGAACCGCCAACCCAGACCGGACTCAGATCTTAAGCAGGCTCTGCATTCCTGCTCTGATCCGCCACTTAATCCCTCCCACCAGGTGGGCCTGGGGCCAGAAGCAACTGCAGCTGTAGTTCTGTCCTCAGAGCTGTACCACCTCTGCTGTCCCCAGGGTGGTGGCCAAACCACGAGCTCCTTTCACTCTGTCCCTGCAGCTTTTCCCACTAATCTTCTCTGTTGTCTTTGGTGTTTGTGGGTTGAGAAGTCTGGTAACTTCCACAGCTCACTGATTCAGGGTGCTAGGGCCTGTTCTGCCCAGCTCTCGGTCTGGTTGGTCCAGGCACTACTCATGTGGGGCTCTGCTCCCCTCTGCTCCCAGCTCCGTGGGATAGACCTTACCCAGCTACCATCCAGGCTGTCCTGGGCTGGAGCCGTGATTCCCTCTGCTATTTTGTGGGTTCTGCAGCTCTAGAATTTGTTCAGAGCCATTTTTATAGGTGTTTGGAGGGATCTGGGGGGGAGCTCACCCAAGTCCCTGCTTTCCAGCCACCATCTTGGCTCTGCCCACCCCCCACCCCTCCCACCATCTCTCACCCTCCCCACCACCATGGTACCTTTTAGCAAAATGTAGTTTTCCTGGGTAGCTATTTAAATTGGTTTCTTTTTGCTTTTGCTTTGTCTGAGATCATGATTGCTACTCCTGCCTTTTTTTTTTAAATTCAGCTGAAGGATAATAGATTCTGCTTCTGCCCTTTATTTTAACTCTGTGTGTGTTTCTTTTTCAAATGTGTCTCTTGTAAACAACATATTGTTGGATTCTGGTTTCTAATCCATTCTTCTGCTTCCATTTTATGTGTGAGCTTATGCTATCCACAGTCACAGTTATAATCATGGTGTATTTCCCTCCATCCTATTATCTTTTATTTATCCTTCTCTCTCTCTTTTTATCCTATCCTTCCTCAAAAGTCTGGTTTTCTTGTGACCACTACCTCCCTTAATCCTTAATCTGCCCTTCTTTTACTATTCCCCCCTTCCCACCCCTTCTCTTATCCCCTTCCTCTCTATTTCCCTGTTAGGTAAGATAGACCTATAAAGCCAACTGAATGAGTGTGTGTGTGTGTGTGTGTGTGTGTTTCTTCCCTTTTTGAACAAATTTTGATTGGAATGTGGTTCAAGCATTGCCTCCCCTCCACAGTTCCCCTTACACTATAAAAGCTCTTATTTGCACACCTCTTTTATGTGAGAAAAATTCTCCCATCCTACCTATCCTTTACTCCTCTCCCTCTTTCTCATCCCTTCATTTTTGCTTGTTTGGAGAGCATTCCAAAACAGTTGAGTCATATTCATGATCTTTGTTCATGCAGACTCCTTCTAACTGCCATATTGACCTTATCTTGGTATATGTTGTAAGATATTGGTCTATGCCTTGTTTCTGCCATACTATTTTCCAGTTTTCCGAACAGTTTTTGTTAAATAATGAGTTCTTATTCCAGAAGCTGGAGGCTTTAGGTTTATCAAACAGTAGATTACTATAGTCATTGACTACTATGTCTTGTGTGCCTAACCTATTCCACTGATCCACCATTCTTTTTCTTAGCTAGTACAAAGTAGTTTTAATGATTTCTGCTTTGTAATAGTTTTAGATCTGGTACAGCTAGGCCATCTTCCCTTGCATTTTTTTCAGTAATTCCCTTGATATTCTGGACCTTTTGTTCTTCCAGATGAATTTTGTTGTTATTTTTTCTAGCTCTATAAAATGATTTTTTGATAGTTTGATTGGTATGGCACTAAATGAGTAAATTGGTTTAGGTAGAATTGTCATTTTTATTTTATTAGCTCGGCCTACTCATGAGCAACTGATATTTTTCCAGTCATTTAGATCTGACCTTATTTGTTCACAGCTATCTTCTTCTGAATTTATATCCTCTCTTCCCAGCTACCATAGTAGCTTTTTATGGTCAGGTTCCTCTTTTCTTGTTTGCTCATTTTCCCCAGCCTATTTCTTGATTTTCAATTTCATGTTAAAGTTATACTCTGCTCAACTGGGTATGGGGAGGCACTGTCAGAGGGGTCAGATCTTTTTTGCTGCTGTTTTCAGAGCTAGTTCTGGGGCTCTGCAAGTTTTTGGTGCTTCCAGGTGGTGTGCTCTGGGGAGAGGTGTTGTCACTGTTCTCCTGGTCTGCACTCTAGTCTTTACCCAGGAAAGATTCTTGTTTCCCTATAGCTGCAAAAGCTAGTGCTCCTATCCACCCTGGCATTGTGACCCAGAACTGCTTATGGGCAACAGAGCTGCATTCAGCACCAGCTGCATTCAGTGCCAGGAATGGGTCCCCTGTAATCTCTTTCTGATCAGTTCTCTGACACACCCCCCCAACTTTCCATCTCTTTGTTGAGAGCTCCTGAAGCTGCTGCTGCTTCAGCCTCCTTTTTTTTTTATATTTCTTCATACAATATAACAAGGACTATGATAAGAGATCAGATGCAGTGACTCGATCATCTTTGATAAAGAAAAGTTTGTTATAAATTCTTGACAAAATTTTTTCCCAATTTTCTTCTGTTGTTGTTCTTTCAGTTTTATCCTTAAACACTCTCAAGATGATCTGGTTTAATCTGATCTCTCTCCAAGCTTTTCATATGTTTTCACCATATCTCACTGCTTTATGAGGCTAGGCTGCTTGTAATCATTTACCATCTGCCTATGTAAGTTTTTAAAGCTGTTCTAAAGCATTTGTAGTCTTTGTATGTCATATATCTCTTCTTAACAAGGAGATAGTGTTTTTTTCTGGCCAAGGAAACTTCTAGGTTCTCCTGACCTCCTCATTGTGTTGATTGAATTACATTGGCTAAACTTCTTTAGGAAGTTGTGATGTTATCAATATCTATTCTTTTATCCATTTCTCATTTAGTGGCATTAATAGTTTGTTAATTAGGTAAGATTTTTTTAATTAAGCAAGATTCTAATTACCTCATTTTTATTCTCTTCTCATTTGGTATTTTGCACTACTAATGAATGGTTCTAATAAGATGGGGACAACTGATTCAAAAATGGTAATTAATTTTTTTCAATTTTACATTCCATGATATTGTTATTTAGGTCCAGAATCTCCTTCAAAATGAGATAGTCCTTGTTGAAGCAGAGTCTTTAAGACTGCTTATGAGGTCATTTTTTTGTGACAATCAACCAAAATAAACAATAATAACTCACATTTGGATAAATTACCTCACTTGATCCTCACAACAACCATGTGAGATAGGAACTACAAGGATTATTATACCCATTTTATAGATGAGGAAACTGAGGCTTAAAGAGGTAAAGTGAACCTATTTTACCTCACACCCACCGAAATGGTAGTGATAAAAGATGGAAAGAGTCCACGATGTTCAGTGACTTGTGGTCAAACAACAAGTTAAATGTCAGAGGGAGAATTCAAAACCAGATCTCTCCTGATCCAAGTACAATGCTCTTCTCTCCACATCATTCTGCCTCTCTAATTATGACTTGCACATACAAGCCAAATTAAGCCAAATATTTGAACACCTTCAATGTGCTTAGCACTATGCCAGGCATTGTGAACAGTGGAGTGTATCAGTAAGGCAAGATTCATGATATCGATGGGGACCGTGAATATTCCTGTATAGTTCAGAATCACAAAGTATAAGAGACTCTCTGTATAGAAGGCAGAAGAAGTAAAACATTTATTCAGACACCAGAGGATCAAGTCCCAGAACCAATAACCCCAATTTGATATAGCAGTAATTGCATTCCAAAACTAGTAAGTCCACCTCAATGTAACAGCAAGGAGATTAAAATACAGTGTCACAGAAAAGAGCCAAGCCGTCCTGTAACCTTCCCCTCTGCTAAGGCCTTCTTGTAAACACTCACTCATGAATCCTGACTCTCTGCTTGCCTGTGTCCTCTCCTCCTGCAGTTCTGAAAGCCCTTTCAGTTCTCAGAGCCCTTCCAGTTCTCTCTCTCTGTCTCTCAGTTCGCTCTTCTTCTTGCAGTTCCGTCTTCTTTGCAGCCCTCCCTACCCCATAGTTTTCTCTTCTTCATCTTCCTCTTTTCACAGCTCTCTGGTCCCTAGTCTGAGCTTAATGGCTACCCACAGGGTATATATACCTTGTATAGGGCTGGGGCTTAGCATCTAGTAGCAAATGGGTGTAGGCCTAGGGCTTAGTATCTAATAGTAAAAAGTTTTGGGCCTGCCTACAAGTAAGCTTCTCCTAATCAAGTTTCCCTTAACTAGCTCCACCTGAGGCCTATTGAATGGGGGGGGGGGGCAGAGAAGAGGGGAAGATTTTTGATCACATTAGTACCACATGCAGAAGGATAAAAGAGGTTGTGTCTGCCTAGGAGAAATTTACAGTCTGGTTTGAGGAAATTAGAAACACAGAATGGCACAGCCTCAGAGCTGTGGTAAGAGAGCTCCTACATCTTCTAATCCCATCCCTACCTGATCAAAAAAAACCCTCTATAGCATACCTAACTTATCATGAAAGACAATAACACAAGGCATTTTATTTAAAAAAAAACTAATTTGCTCTCAGTACTTCATACCTTGCTTCATTATAAATATCTCTAATTTGGTGTTTAGAAAAAAAACCTGGGGTCATAGAATTTTAATTTTTGAAGAGATCTTAAAGATCATCTAATCCTTATTTTATGGATGAGGAAATAAGACCTAAAGAGGAAAGTTATATGCCCAAGGTCGCACACCTAGTTAAATGTCAGAGATGGGCTTCAACCCCCTAATTCCCAGTCTAGTATTCTGTCTATCACATTTGGAGGGGAAAACTATTTGAGCTAAACCATATAGTAGTGGCAGATAATACATAGTGCATATAGATATCACCTTAGTTTTTTTTTAAAATAATGTTTTTGGTAGGAGAGTTCTATTTGGAATGCTAAATATATCTTAACCAAATACATGATTTCTACTCTGGATAGAAACATATCTTTTCATAATAATAGCTCACATTCATATAGCATTTGAATCACAACCATCCTGTGAGATAGATAATGTAAACATTATTATCATACTTATTTTACAAAAGAGGAAACTAAGATTTAGATTTGCCCATGTTCACATAGCTACCTGATTCCAAGTTCACGTCATACTTTCTTGGCATTAAACTAGGAACAGAAACATAATTAAGAGTGTATTATTTACATGTCTTATATATACCTTAATGTTTAAGACAAAATCTTCATAAAATTTAACCTTTCTATATGAACAAACAGGTTTTAAAAGAATGGCAAACTTTTGATGAGAACAATTTTTTCCTAATCACTAATAATAAGAGAAATGCAAATTAAAACAAACCAGATATTTTACCTCACACCCACCAAAATGGTAGTGATAAAAGATGGAAAAAGTCCATGATGGAGGAGCTGTGGGAAGATGGGCAACCTAATATATTGCTTATAGAGTTGTGATTGGTCTAACTATTCTGGAAAACAATTTGCAATTATGTGAGAAAAGTCATTAAATTGTTCATATGCTTTGACTCAATGAGTCAAACCTTGGAAATATAACTCAAGGAGATTAAAGACAGGGAGAAAGACTCCATAAAATATTCATAACAGTACTTTTTGTAGTAGCAAAAACCTGGAAACAAAGTGGATGTCCAGGAACTGGGAAATGGTTGAATGAGTTATTATATACAAATGTGATGGAATATTATGTCTTAAGAAGTAACAAGTATTAGAAATTCAGAGACCCATAGGAAGAAATGTATTATCTGTTACAATACAAAGGAAGCAGAACCAATCATTCAATTAACAAGATTTTATTAGGTGCCCATCACATACCAGCACCGTATAATATATACCATGACTATAGTAATTTAAGTAAATTTTAAGTAATCTAAGCAAAAACAAAACTAAAAGAGAGTCAAGTTGTTATCATAATGAACAAGTCTGACTCTAGAGAGTGGAGGAATATTAAATAACTATGCTTTTCTATATTACAAGGGAGACTTAAATGGTGACAAGAACATACTGGGAAATGACTGTGATATAAAAACTAAAGGCATCACTGAAACTATTTTTTAAAATATGACACTAGTGATCTGTCATCAAGGCTGGAAAATTAGAATTTTTTAAAAAACAAAAGCCATAAAACTAATTTTGACTAATATGAGGGTTATGACAAAAATCATTGATTAGTGTGAACTGCCACCATCCTCAGGTAGTGAAGAACAGCCATATTCCTTCTCAGAAAAAATCCTACAAAGTGCGCCTAAATACCTGAAGTACAGGAAGATGATGGAATTTCATACACTGTGATTCTTTCCTAAAAATTATCCATTTATTATAGCACAAAACCCTTTTTCTAGTTTTATTTAATGACAGAGATTAGTATCTGCAATGTTATTTCAAAAAGTCAAATTCATTTTATCATGTAACAAAAACAAAAAAAAATATTGTAAAGCCAAACTTGGATCATCCAGTTATTCTAACTTCTGTATATTATGAGGGACTGCATGTATTAAACTCTTTTTATATATAGAGGAAAACTAGAAAATATCACTGGCATAAAAAAGAAGTCATAAAAGCCAAATAGTAACGAGAAGCAATATATGTGTGTAACATGCCACAGGGAGGTCCCATGCTGATGATAATGACATGCAGAGATTAACACGTACTTTTCAAAAAATCTCTGCCTGCACAGCAAGATGTTCTTGCTATCTTAAGACTCGTTTTTGTTCTTTGCCTATTGATGTCGGCCCTCTTTATACTGGCTTTCTGAAAGCTATTCCCTTTACTCACACACAATAGCCAGGTTCTTCTGTTTTTTCCATAGACCGGTTGCTGACAGCTGACTGTGTCATCCCAGTTACTGAATCACTGGAAACTGATTGCTAGTTTGATGGAGTCCAATAAAAGTTTTCATCTTACCTGAGGTTTGAGGTAATAATCACAAAAGGGAAAAAAAAAACATCAACAGCAACAAACAAACTATCTTCCTCAGGCCAAAGCTCGGCTAAATTGGTAGAGCTGATCTTTCTGAGTTTGATCCTATTTTTCCAGAACCTTTAATACAAGAGAAAAGTTAGGATTCTATAGTCTTCTAATGGCATCACCCTTCTTCAAATTTTGGATGTTTCTTTTGTGTGGTCCAGAGTTATTTATAAAGATAATTATTTGACTGCCTTTTAAAAAACTGGTTTTCCTTAGTTTAAGGCAGGGATACCCATCTAGAAAACCAAGGCCTCCTGTAGAATCACAGAATTATTGCAGAGGGCTGGAGAACCGTAAAAGAATTGACAAATAAGCAAACATACATTTTGTAGATTAAACAAATAACATGTCTCATGTATGTATAAAATATTATTGTTTTATAGCAACATACTGTAATACACTATTAGTATTACAATTGTAGTATATTTCATATCACTGTATATAGATGCTGTTGTATTCAATAAATCACAAATTCATTTAAAAGTGTTACTGAATTCATTGTTTTTTATTATTATGTATTTCTCTGTTAACATACTAGTAGTATAATTATTCTCCTGTGAATTTTTTTTATGTAATAAGTCTTTATTGTGTCTAAGGTATGCTAATAAGGATGATGCTCGTTGTGATGCCTTACATTATAAAGTGTTCAATTCTAAGCAACCCCTCATTCTATATAATCATCTTTAAGGCACAATCTAGTTTATTTTTGTCTTTGTGTTTCCAGTATCTATGATATAGCCTGGCACATCCAGTAATAGAAGCTTAATAATTTGTTGAATTGAAGTGAATTGAATTTTAATTTGAACCTTACAACAGCCCTGTGAGAATGGCAGGTATCATTATCTTTGTTTAAAATATACTAGGAAACTGAAGCTCAGAGAGACTGGGTAACTTGCCCAGAGTCACAGAAATTCCTTAATGCTGCACAGAAAACACTCGATTTTTTCTCTACCCTACATCACCTTTCTGGGTAGAGGAGCTTTCTATCACTAATATTTTGAGGGATTAACTTGGGGGAGGGGCCTGGATCTGTTATTTCATCAATGTGGAGAATCCCTGGAGTAGAAACTCCCTTTACTGATGCAGATTGACAGCTCTTTACCTTAGAGTCTTAGGTAGAGATGTCTGGGAACATTGTATTGTGTCTGGCCCATGGTCACACAGCCAGCATGTGTCAGAAGCTGGATTTGAACTTAATTCTTCTGGCTTCCAAATTCAACCCTCCATCCAATGCCCCATGTTGCCTTTAGTCAACAATATATCTAAAGTCAAAGGGGAATTCAATTTTTCTTTTTGCCATCTTAAGCTTTGCTTATTTTTTCAAACAATACTGATCATTTCTGTAAATTCAAACAGCAGCAAGCCAGGAATGGTCCAAATCTCTCTTTTTTTCTTTGCTAGTTCTTTTTGATATTAAAAATTCTTTTCTTTATTCTTAACATTCATTACTTAAAAATTTTAATTTCCAAATTCTGTCACTTCTTCTCCTGTCCCTCCTCACTGAAGACAGCAATATAACATCAATTATATATGCAGAATCATTTAAAACATTTCCATATTAGCCACGTTGTAAAAAATAATAATTAAAAGCAATACTATAAAGAAAGTGAAAAACCTCTACTCAGAATTCATCAGTTCTCTCTGGAGGTGAAAAGCATTTTTCATCATGAGTCCTTTGGAATTGTCTTGGATTATTGTCATGATCAGAATAGCTAAGTCTATTGTGATCATGACACAGCTGATCATCCATACAATATTGCTATTATGGTATATAATGTTCTTCCTGGTTCTGCTTACTTCACTTTGCATCAATCCATATAGGTTTTCCTGTGTTTTTGTAAAACCATCCCCTTCATCATTTCTTATATCACAATAGTATGCCATCACAATCATATACCACAACTTGTTCAGCTATTCTTTAATTGATGGAAATCCCCTCAATTTCCAATTCTTTGGCACCACAAAAAGAGCTGCTATGAATATATTTATACATAGGCATCTTTTTCTTTTTTCTTTGATCTCTTTGGGATACAAACCTAGAAGTGTATTGCTGGCTCAAAGTTTGATAGCCCTTTGGGCATAGTTCCAAATTGTCCTCCAAAATGACTGAACCAATTCATAACTCCACCAACAGTACATTAGCATACTTATTTTTTAACATCCTCTTCAATTTTTATCATTTTTTCTGTTGTCTTAGCCAATCTGATAAGTATGAGGCTCAGATTTGCTTTAATTTGCATTTTTCTAATCAGTAGTGATTCAAAGCATGTTTTATGTGACTATTGTTAGCTTTTGGGGGCCAGCTAGGTGTCACAGTGGGATAGAGTGCCAGACCTGGAGTCAGGAAGTCTCATCTTCCTGAGTTCAAATCTGGCCTCAGATACTAGCTGTGTGACCCTGGGAAAGACACTTAATCCCATTTGCCTCAGTTCCTCATTTGTAAAAATGATCTAGAGAAGGAAATGGCAAACCACTCTACTATCTTCACCAAGAAAACCCCAAAAGGGGTCACAAAGAGTCAGACACAACTGAAACAACTGAACAATAACAATAACATTAGTAGTTTTGTTTCTTTTTTTCTGAAAACTACCTGTTCATATCCTTTGACAATTTATCAACTGGAGAATGACTGTAATTTTTGTAAATTTGGTTCAGTTCCATATGTATTTAAGAAATGAAGCTTTTGTCAAGGAAACTTGTAAATTTTTTTCCAGTTTTCTGTTTTCCTTCTGACTTTGGATCCATTTGTTTTGTTTGTGCAAAAAGTTTAATTTCATGTAATCAAAGTTATCCATTTTACTTCTGGTGATCCTCTCTATCTCTTGTTTAGTCATAAACTCTATTCTTATCGATATTTCTGACAGGTAAAAATGTCCATAATGCTCTAATTTGCTTATGATAATCATTCTGTATGTCTAAATCATGTACCCATTTTGATCTTATATCAATATTATTGTATGCCTATTTTCTGCTAAACTACTCTCTAGTTTCCCTAGCAATTTTTTTAAAATGATGGGCTCTTGCCCCATAGCTTTGATCTTTGGGTTTGTCAAATATTAGCTCACTATGGTTATTTACTACCATGTATTGTGTACCTAATCTATACCACATTGCTCTATTTCTAAGCCAGTATTAGATTGTTGTGATGATTACCATTTTGTAATATAGTTTGAAATCTGGTACTGCCAGGCCACCTTCACTCCTTTGTGCATTGATTCCTTTGAAATTCTTGGCCTTTTGTTCTTCCAAATAAATTTGTTAATTTTTCTAGCTCTTTAAAATAATTTTTGGTAGCTTGATTGGTATGGCACTGAATCTGTAAATTAATTTAGGCAGAACTGTTATTTTTATTATTGCTGTGGCCTACTTATGAGCAATAAATATTTCTTCAGTTATTTAGACCTGTCTTTATTTGTATGAAAAGTGTCTTATAATTGTGTTCATATAGTCCCTGGATTTCTCTTGGTCACTAAAATCCCAAATATTTTATAATGTCTGCAATTATTTTGAATGGAATTTCTCTGTTTATCTTTTCCTGCTGGGTTTTCTTGATAAAGACTGATGATTTATGTGGGTTTATTTTATATCATGCAAATTTCCTAAAGTTGTTCATTGTTTCATCTAGTTTTTTTAGTTTATTCTCTGGGGTTCTCTAAATATACCATCATCTTGTCAGCAAAGAGTGATAGTTTTGTTTCCTCATTGCCAATTTTTATTCCTTCAATTTCTTTCTCTTTTCTAATTTCTATAGCTGACATTTCTAATACAGTATTGAATAATAATGGTGATAATGGACATCCTTGCTTCAATCCAATCTTATTAGGAAGGCTTCTAGTTTGTCCCCCATTACAGATAATGCTTGTGCTCTTGATTTCAGTTAGATAGTACTTATCATTTTAAGAAAGGCTACATTTATTCCTATGCTTTCTCATGTTTTTAATAGGAATGGGTGTTGTATTATTAAAATCTTTTTCTGCATCTATTGAGATAATTATATGATTTCTGTTGGTTTCATCATTGATATGGTCAATTATGCTAACAGTTTTCCTAATATTGAACTAGCCCTGTATTCCTGGTGTTAATCCCACTTGGTCAAAGAGTATGATCTTCATGGTATATTGCTGTAGCCTCTTTGCTAGTATTTTATTTAAAATTTCTGCATTGATAAAAATTAAATTTTTTTTTTGCTCTCCCTGGTTTAGGTATAAAAATTACATTTGATTCATAAAAGACATTTGATAGGGCCACTTTATTTTTTCAAGTAGTTTATATAGTGTTGGGATTAATTATCCCTTAAATGTTTGTTAGAATTCACTTGCAAATCCATCTGGTCCTAGGGATTTTTTCTAAGGAAGCTCATTTATGACTTGTTCAATTTCTTTTTCTAAGATAAAGTTATTTGAGTATTCCATTTCCTGTTTTATTATTCTGGTCAATTTATTTTTTGCAAATATCCATCTATTTCACTTAAACTGTCAATTTTATTGATGTATAATTGGGCAAAATAACTCCTAATCATTGCTTTAATTTCATCTTCATTAGTGGTGTATTGACCCCTTCCCTTTTTAGTGCTAGTAATTTGGTTTTCTTCTTTCTTTAAAAAAAACAACAAATTAACTAATGGTTCATCTATTTTATTTTTTCTCATAAAACCAGCTTCTAGTTTAGTTTATTAGTTCAACGTGTTTTTTTAACTTTCAATTTTATTTATCTCTCTTTTGATCTTCAGGATTTTTATTTTGTTTTTCATTTGGGACTTTTCATTTGTTCTTTATATGTATATACACATATATATTTTAATTTGCATGCCCAATTCATTGATCTGGTTTTTCTATCTTTTATTGACATATGTGTTCAAAGGTATAAATTTTCCCCAAAGTATTGCTTTAGCTGCATCCCACAAATTTTGGTATGTTGCCTCATCGCTGTCATTATCTTTAGTGAAAATATTAATTGTTAAAATTAGATTATTCAGCCTCCAATTAATTTTTAACCTATGCTTCCATGGCCCTTCATTGAATATAATTTAATTGCATTATAGGCTGCTTTTTAGCATTTGTTTGTGAAGTTTTTAAAATTATTTTTATTTATTTCATTAAATATTTCCCAATTACCTGTAAAAATTTTTAACAGTAATTTTTTTAAAAAATTTTGAGTTCCAAATTCTCTCCTTCCTTCCTGTCTCTTCCCCTTTCTGGAGAAGGTAAACAATTTGATATTGATTATACATGTGATGTCATACAACACATTTCCACATTAGCCAAGTTGCAAAAGAAAATACAAACAAAATAAGACAAAAAAAATTAAGAAAATAAAAAAAATTCTCTGATCTTCACTTAAAGTTCATCAGTTCTCTCTCTGGAGATGGATAGCATTTTTCATCATAGGTCCTTTGGAACTGTCTTAGATCATTATCTTGGTTAGAGTACCTGAGGCTTTCACAGTTGATTACCCTTGCAATATTGCTGTAACTGTATATAATTTTCTCCTGGTTCTGCTCACTTCACTTTGCATGAGTTCATATAAGTCTTCTCAGGTTTTTCTGAAACCATCCTGCTGTCATTTCTTATAGCACAATAGTATTCCATCACAGTTATATACTACAACTTGTTTAGCTATTCCCCAGTTGATGGGCATCCACTTGATTTCTAATTCATTGGTACCACAAAAGAGCTGCTATAAATATTTTAGTACAAATATGTCCTTTTTCCTTTTCTTTCATTTCTCTGAGATGCGGACCTAGTAGTGGTATTGCTAGGTCAAAGAGTACATACAGTTTTGTAGCCCTTTGGACATAGTTCCAAATTGTTCTCCAGAATGATTAGACTAATTCACAACTCCACCAATGCATTTTCCCCCACATCCCTCCAGCATTTACCATTTTTCTTTTCTGCCATGTTAGTCAATCTGATAGGTATGAGGTGGTATCTCAGAACTGTTTTAATGTTCATTTCTCTAATCAGTAGCTGTTTAGAGCAGTTTTTCATGTTACTATTGATAGCTTTAATTTCTTCTGAAAATTGCCATGTGAGGTTTTTAATGCTCCAATACAGTCAGTTTTTGTGAAGTTGTCAAATATATAGTGATAAAAAAGTATACTCATGTCTATCCCCATTCAATTTTCTCCAGGGGCCTGTCATATCTAACTTTTCTAAGATTCTATGCATTTCCTTAATATCTTTCTTATTTATTTTATGGTTAGATTTATCTATCTCTGAGAGGGGGAAATTGAGGTTCCCCCCTCATTATAGTTTTACTGTCTACTTCTTCCTGTAACTCCTTTAACTTTTCCTTTAACAACTAGATACTATATCATTTAGTTTATGTATGTTTATTATTGATATTAATTCATTGTCTATGGTTCCTTTTAGCAAGAGGTAGTTTCCTGGCTTATCTCTTTTACTTAGGTGTATTTTTTATTTTGCTTTGTCGGAGATCATGATTGCTATCCCTGCCTTTTGTACTTCAGATGAAGAATAATAAATTCTTCTCCAGCCCCTTATTTTAGTTCTGTGTGTTTCTTTCTGTTTCTTCTTAACAACATATTATTGGATTCTGGTTTGTAATCCATTATGCTATCTGCTTTTATTTTATAGGCGAATTCATCTAGTTTTCATTCACAATTATGATTACTAACTGTCCATTTCCCTCTATCCTACTTTCTTGTTTTGTCCTTCTCTCTCTCTCTCTCTCTCTCTCTCTCTCTCTCTCTCTCTCTCTCTCCTGTCTCTCCTCTAAAGTCTGTTTTGCTTTTGACCATTGTCTTCCTTAATCTGCCCTTACTTTTATAACCAATTCCCCTTTCTCATCACTTTTCCTTGCTATTTCCCTGTTGGGTAAGATAGATTTCTCTACCCAGTTCTGTATATATTTTCTTCTTTCTTTGAACCATTCAGATGAGAGTGAGGTCCAAGTGTTGTCTGACTTATCCCCAACACTTTTCTATCCACTATAAAAGCTTTTCCTTGCATGTTTCCTTTATGTGAGATAATTTTTCCCATTCCTCTCCCTTCTTCCTTTCTGCATTGCATCCCTCTTTTCTCACCCAGGCAAAAATTTTAAAAAGCTTCAGGTTTTTCACACTACTATTTTCAGAACTAGTTCTGGGGGTTTGTGAGTTTTTGGTGCTTCTAAGGTTGCATATTCTAGGGGGCAGTGTGGTCGCTGCTATTCAGGGCCCCTGCTCTCTTGAGACTGAAAGCAATGCTTGTCCTCAGGGCCCCTGCTCCCTTGGGACAGCAAGGCTCCTTCCTCTCTGCCCTGGAACCATGACTTGGAAGTGCATATAAGCAATGCAATTGCCAAACACCACCCAGTGGTAGCACAAGGGTCTTCTGTAGTCTCTTTCTGACCAGTTGCCTGATCTCCTTACTGTCTCTAGTTGAAGCTGCTGCTGCTATTACTACCTCCAAGGCCCATCGCTGGTGTTGCTGCCATGTGGGCTCTAGGCCAGGCCCCTCACCAGTATTACAAACCACTCCTTCTGACCTCCTAAGTTATCTTGGGCTGAAAAAATGTCTCACCTTGACCTTATGTTGGCTCTGCCACTCCAAAATTTGATTTGAGAAATTATTTCAAAGTTTTGTTAGAGGAGAATGTCGGGAGAGTTTGGCTGCTTCCTATATTCTTCCATCTTGGCTCTGCTCCCGGAAGTCCAACAGTCAAACTCTTTACAACACAGTATAATGGGTTTTGGGAAGTTAGATGGCTCAGTGGGTAGAACACTGGGCCTGGAGTCAGGAAGACCTGAGTTTAAATATGGCCACTTACTAGCTGTGTGAACTTGGGCAAGACACTTAACCTCTGTTTGCTTTAATGCACTGTCAAGGAAATCCCATGGACTGTATGGTCCACGGGGTCACAAAGAGTAGGACACAACTGAGGGACCAAACAACAGCAACAATAAGGTAGAAAACTAGCCATACGCAAACCCCTGTCTGCTCATCTGCTCTGACTGAAGCCTTCCCCTGCATAGCAGGTATGGAGATGAACTAAACTGAATTGCCCTGGCTCCTGGGTGGTGCCTGGAAGCAGGAAGATTAGAGTTCAAAATTGGCCTCAGACCCCAGCAGACATTGTTACCCTGAGCAAGTCACATCCTCTGTTTGCTTCCGTTTCTTCAACTATAAAATAGGGATAATAATAGCACCCACCTCACAGAGTTGTTGAGCTTGGACTTCAGGTCACTGACTGTCTTTCTACTTTATGTTTCATTCCCTGAGGATAGGTGACCAAAGAGTGATCCTGAGAGAGATGTTTACAGCCTGGAAGGCAACTCTATGAGTTCAAGTGGTCTCTTAGTTGGAGCCGATTTGCACCAAGAGGAGTTTTCTGCAACTACCCCTTTCCTAGAGGTGACCATTAACTGGACAATCAGCAGAAGCCATGGCCTAGCTTGCTAGAAGACAGGGACATTGAAGTGGTTCAGACAAGGCAGAGCCAAAATGACTATGGAACAATTATTTAATAGTTTCATAAACTGCTTCATGTATTAAACATATGAAGTTCCAATCTTCCATTCATGAAACTTTTGTGCTTAAAGCATTTCTTCATTTGGAAGAAATTAAATAGATTTTCTATAACCGATCTATACTGGGTAGTCAGTACCATTCTCCTTTTTGAGGAGAATTTGCCATGGGCAGATTCCTTTCTAGATCCCTAAGCAGACCAAGAGAGGGTAAGAGTTCCACTCCCCAATCCCACCCCACCCCCAAATGCCACTTTCTTCCACAGGGAAGAAAGGTACAAGAGGATGGAGTCACTCCTTTTAAGGTCTGGGAAGCTGCTCTTCTTGTCTGGGTGTCTAACCTTTTTTGATGCTCCCCTTTCCTTGCTGTGATTAGAGAGACTAGAGAATTGCTGCACCATCCCAAAGTCTGTAAGTACTAGATATGTGTCCCTAGAAGTGACCAGGGTATTAGCTCAGTTCCATTCATGTTCTGTAGCATGTGCTATAAACAGAGCAGATTGAGGCAAGGAGGAAGAGTGTGCCCTGATCACTCCAATTTTATTAGAATAATTACTACTATCTGTTGCCAGCCTCATAACCCATAATACCCAGATGGCTCATGCAAAAATACAAATACATACATAGAAGTATTCTTTCAGACTCATCACTAGTGAGTTGCTTTGGTAAAAAAATTCACAGTAGGCATGTTTTGTGTTTTCATTTCTAGTTGGGCTTGATTAATCTTTAAATAAGTCTATATTTCTGGAAATGTTGTATTTCCTTAAATATTCAACTTCCATACTGGTTCGTTGGATGTTTATTTTGGACTCTGACACCATCTTTAGGAACAAAACCTAAATAAATATTAAATGTCGTCTTTTAAAAAGTAATCTTTTTCATATGTTAGCGCAGTAGGTATGTCCAAATAGATACAGCTGCACTTCCCAGCAGCCACCACCACATCTGCTCTTCCTGGTCAATCTTGACCTTGGTGAGTCTTCACCCATATCTTCTGGCCAATCCCGTAACTATAAGCACTGGAATTCTTTTGGCTGTCTCTACTAATGGCAGCTGCTAGAAAATGAGGCTGTATCCACTTGGAGGCCCCTACACAGCAAGCTGTATGTTCAACTTCTAATTCAAAGATAACAACACAAGACTGGGCTGACGGCACAAAACTGTCATTTTTGCATTAGTGAAGTAACAATCCTGAACTGGGACTCAGGAAACCTAAGTTCCAGACCTTGTTTTGTCGTGGGACGTTAGCCAAATCAACTCCCTGGACTTGAGCTTTCTTCTTTACCTAAAATGGGAAGGTCAGACTAGAGAACATCTATGGTCCCTCCACATCTCATAGTCAATGTCTATCTCTCTCATATTTTCTAGCTTTTAAAAATGCACATTTAATTTGAGTTCAATTACACAATGTAATGTTGGAGTGTCATGGCTGCACAAGGTCTCTGCAGGAGCTATTTGATAGAAATAGAAGATTAATATGAATTTCCAAACCAAAACCCTGTTTTTAAAAAACCACACTAATAAAACTAGAATACATCTATTTAGTAACAAAAGACCTATTTGAGAAATATAGCCTTCAAAGCAAAAAATAAAAAATAAATGTCTCCTATCCCTTTTTAGATATTCAAGTGTTCTTAATATAGACACTCTCCAGCAACCACAGACATCCAAAGAGGTTTTTTTCTGTGCCTATAAACTCCCCTTCTCAATTCAGCCTCCAGTCTTGCCTGTTTCTCTGTCAACTCTTGGTCTGTCCTCATTGGGAGTCTATCAACTGACTGACTGTTTTCCTGTATGTTAAAAGTATCAGTGATAATAAAGGCTTACACTAAGGTTGCACTAAATCCAGAAGTATTTTTGTTTTAAACACAATAACCTTGTGAGATAAGTAATGCAAATATCTGCATTCAATAGATGAGGCAACTGAAGCCCTAAGAATACTGAGGTTTTAGAGAGTTGATTTTAGTGAAAAGTTGCAAGAGCTACACAGCTAGAGAGTGGCAGAACTGGAACTCAAACCTGGTTACTTTGTCTCTAAGGTCATTGATTTTTTTCTTCTACATTATCAAGGTTCTTCTACAATCAGCTAAAAATCTTCTATTTGATTCCATTTTTAACCATCAGAGGGGACAGCTTACCAGTTGCCTGATCCTGTCCAGTTCCTTACTACTGTTCACTAGTACACATCAAATACTGATAGTCAAAAGCCATTCTAACAGTTATATGCTCCATGTAACACCAGAGAGAGCTCTGGGATTACACCAAGATCTCTACAGCTCTCAGAGAGGTGGTTATCTCTTTCCCCTTGCTTTTCAATCCTCTGGCATCAGTCTTCTCCTTAGTCCATAGATGAATATTGACTCGTGGCTTAGCTACTACATCCTGGAATATGCCACCTTCTTCCCATCCTTACTGTACTTGAGGGAAGTGTAATCACATAAGCATATACTCAAAACCAGAGAAAATAAATAATAACCCTAAATACATTAAACATTTAGGATAGACTGGGCACCCACAGATCTGTGTCTCAGATCAGGTAAGTACCAAACCCTCCACTAGTTCAAGTAATCAGTTCAAGTGCTCAGATTTAAACTTCCCTTTTAACTGCAGGTAAGCCCAAAGGAACATAGTTCAGGTGCTTAGATTCAAATATCCTTTGGGGCAGTTCAGGTCTTCCTTTGTACCCCACCCTACCCTTGTCCCCAGTGCTCAGCATAGTGCCTGGCACACAGTAGATGCTTAATAAATGCTTACTGACTGATTGACTGACGCATCTGGATTAGAGACTGACCAGGATAGTTTATCTTGTTGCCAGTTAACTACTTCAGCCTCTCACAGCAGGTAGCATTAGCTTCTGAATTTGCACCCACCTAGGAGGCACAAATTCACCATCAAAGTCTTTTCTTTTCTTTTGTTTGACTGAAAACATGGTAGCTCCTTTGGACTAGATTTTATTGTTTTTTGTTGGGGCAGGGCAGGGAGAGAATGTTAGGGTTATGTTTGCAAGGTCATTTGAGATCCCACTGTTTCCGCTCATAATTGTCTATATTCCTTTTTTTTAAAAAGTATTTTCATTAGTAGTTTGAACATAGTCTTTTTTTACATCTTTTCATTATTGAGGCAGGGACTTAGTGCCTAGGCAGTATGAGTGTCCTCTTTTGATCTCTGTCAAGGAAAAGTAAAGATTTATTGCAACCAGATCGAGTTAAGAAAGCTTTTTCTAGAGCCAGTAGTGATCCTGAGGCCTTGATCTTCTGCTCCATCCTCCTGTCTACTCTCCCACTACTCCCACCCTAAAAGAGGCTGGGAAAAAGGGCAAAAGGATGCTTTATAGGGCCTGGCCACTAAAACTAGTGGCCAAGAGATCTCAGAATTTTGGAGGTGGTGTTGATTAATTCATTGGTTTTACAGTAATCAGCTTGTTTTAAGCTTGGGACAATATGATACTCTCCGACATTGTTCCCTCTACTGAGGTTTTAGAGAGTTGATTTTAGTGAAAAGTGGCAAGTTTAAGCACAATCTGGGCTCCTGGTTAGGAAAAATCCTAAAGTACATGAAGGTTGGGTGCTCTGCCTTAATTTACATTTATAAATGTCTAGTTAATGCCTGGTCTTTTTTTTTTTTTGATTCGAGGCTAAATTCAGGTTACTGGAATGCTTTAGAGCTGGAAGGGACCTCAGAAGTCATCTAGACTAATTCCCTCATTTTATAGATGAGGAAGCTGAGGCCCAGAAAAGAAAAAGCAATGAATTAATCAACAAGCATTTATTAAGCACTTAATGAGGTGCCAAGCATTATGCTGGGAACCAGGGGATATAAAGATAAACATGGAAAAGTCCTTGACCTCGAGGAAGTTAAATTCTATTTGGGAAACAACTCATACACAGAGAAAAAAAATGCAAAGTACATAGAAAATAATTGGGTGGAGTGCAGGGAGGAAGAGAGGCCTGTGTAAGAAATGCCACCTGCTGAGTTTTGATGGATTTTAGGATAGACTGGGCACCCAGAGTAGAATAGAGTAGAACAAGAGTAGAATAGAGAGAGTCCATTCTAGGCATGAGGGACAGTCTATGAAAAGTAGGAAGATGGGAAATGGAAGGTCATGTGTTTGGAACTACAAGTAGAACAGTTTGGCCAGAATATACGATGTTTGAAAGGGAATAATATATAAGTCTATTGAGGTAAGCCAGAGGCAGATTGTGAAGGACTCTAAATGCTGCCCTCTTCCCTCCCACTCCCTGTCCTCCCCTATCCCTACCCCCACCCCCCATTAAGCAGGAGAGGGGAAGCAACCTCATAATTCAGTGAATTTCTTCCCCCTCAGAAGCCTAGAAACCTCAAAATGTCCCAGGGCTTGCTTCCTGTTCTTGGCAGCCACACATCTATGATTGATTGATTCCCCAGCACCAGTACCAGCAAGGCCAGAAGTGGAGAACCTGCAGCCTCGAGGCCACATGTGGCCCTCTAGGTTCTCAAGTGCAGCCCTTTGACTGAATCCAAATTTCATAGAACAAATCCCCTTAATAAAACAATTGGACTCAATCAAAAGGCCTCACCCAAGGACCTAGAAGGTCACATGTGGCCTCAAGGCCACAGGTTCCCCACCCCTGAAGGCTTTTCAGTACATAGAAACTTCTAAGGTCCTGGTTCAGGCTCTCTCCCCCTACTGCCATACCCCAAGTGAGTCTCCCCATCCCAACACCACCTTGCCTAGTGTAAAATTTGCTAGTTTTGCTAACCATTGTTAAATGAATGAATGAATGAATGATAGAAGAGATTGATTAAAACCAAGCCTATTATATAAATAGTTTTGTTATGTGCCAGTTGCTGATATCTTGTGGTTTTTCCAATTCTGAAATTCTATGAGTGAAGAGCCATGGATTAGGTCAGATTCCTTCAGATTTGTTGTGACTGAGAATCCAATTCTAGAAAAACCTCAGGATTTTCATAAACCTTTATGACCAAAGTTACTCATTTACCAGCCAAGTCTAGACTTTCAAAATGGCATCCAGCAATTGAATATGGATATAGCAGAAGTCCTGATGTTCTGGGTACTTCTTCTGAATGTTTCTATGCAACAGACACTTTATGATTGGGAGGTCATCCTATCAGGGAGCCAGACTATCCTTTTCACCTATGCTGTTCCCAAGGCCTTTAACCAACTAAGGGAAGGAGCAAATCATAGGTTGTGCTTCCTCTTACCTTCTAACTGGTGAGCTCTGATTAAAGTAAACATCAAGGTCAACTTGCATGTCAGGGGGAGAAAGAATCACACCTTGCATGCGGTAATGAGGGAGAGTAATTTATGTCATCATCATATGTTTAATGGCATTTGTACAGCACTTTTCCATTCATCTAAGTCCCTTAGCAACTACAGGTATCATTCCCAATTCACAGATAAAGAAATTGAGGCTCAGATAGTTTAAGTAACTCACCCATGATTATAAGCTATAGGCTATTGTTGTTGTGTTTGTCCTTCGTTCTCAAAGAGGACCATGACATCAGGGAAATGATGACATGACTTGCAGTTGACTTTGATTTGAGTGAGGGGGGGCTGTGCAAGGTCACCAGCCTCACTTTCTCCTCCAGAGCTATCTGGGTAGAGTGGCCAGATATTCATCAGGATGACTGGAGATGGCCCAGGATTCAATGGGAAACACTGGCCCTTTTAGGTTAAGGCCTTTTTAAGTACTCACTTAGAGTGAGGTAATGCCCATTTAGCGAATAGTCCTCTTTAAGAAGTGAGTCAAGGGATGGCCCCTTTAATTAGAAAAAAAGAAAAAAAATCAAGCTGGGAGGGAAAACCCTCAGGGTTGCTGTTCCAAAGAGAGGCAGTTACCACTGACATTCACTCTAAGTCAGGAGGGCCCAAAATGCAGCCATTAAGTGGAATTTGGGCAGGGACCTATTGTGGTCCAATCTATGAGCTTCAGGGTGAACTGGGAGAAAGAAAGAAAGAAAGAAAGAAAGAAAGAAAGAAAGAAAGAAAGAAAGAAAGAAAGAAAGAAAGAAAGAAAGAAAGAAAGGAAGAAAGGAAGGAAGAAAGGCAGGCAAAGGAAGGCAGGAAGGAAGGCAAAGGAAGGCAGGAAGGAAAGAAGGAAGGAAGGCAGAGGAAGGTAAAGGAAGGAAGGAAAGAAGGAAGAAAAGAAGGAAAGAAGGAAGGAAGGCAAAGGAAGGAAGGAAGGAAGGAAAGAAGAAAGGAAAGAAGGAAGGAAGGAAGGAAGGAAAGAAGGAAGGAAGGAAGGAAGAAAGGAAGGAAGAAAGGAAGGAAGGAAGGCAAAGGAAGGAAAGAAGGAAGGAAGGAAGGACGGAAGGAAGGAAGGAAGGAGGGAAGGAAATATCTAGCCAGAAGTGATTTGAATCTAGCTTACTATCTCCATTTTCTAGATTAGGAAATTGAAGTTCTGAGAATGGGAATAGGCATTTATATGTGCCAGGCATTGTGTTAATTTCTTTTAAAAATATTTCAGTTATCTAAGGTCATATTTGAACTCAGGTCTTTCTGATTTTAGGTTTAGCCCTCTATTCATTGCACCACCAGCTGGCTCATCTTGCTGATGGGTTACAACAGGTAACAAATGTCAGAGGAGGGATTTAAATTTAAATTATGACCCCCATTTTGCAGCTGAGAAATCTAAAGACCTAAAAGGTTGTGACTTGCCCAGGGTGGTGCAGGTAGTGTCAGAAGAAACATAAGGGGGTTAGTGATTTGGAGAAGGTAGTCTGGAGACAGACTGAAGACTTCAAATGCCTACCCAGACCCCCACAGCAGCAGTGGCCTTGTTCTTAGGCATAGTAACCTTAATTTCAACAGCCTGAATTTCAGCTTCATGGTTGTTGACTCCTTCCACCACAGGCATTGCCTCAGGTTTTGTTTATCACCAGATGGTAGAACTACTTATTCATAGCATAACCTGGCTTCTACCCAAGTCTGGGATGGGTTTGTGAAGGGATAGCCCTTGTTGTTTGCTATTTACTTGGAGGAAGATGTGATTCTTGTTTGGGAAGAGGATGATGAGCACGACACTGCATGCATGACTTACTTCAGTGGATTCCAGACTCTCTTTGAAGAGACATGTGGACATAAGATCTCCTGGGAGGTAGTAGAAAGAGAAAGACTGTTGAATGAAGGAATGGAGATCTCTGAGTCAGGAATATGGTGGGGCTGGTGTATGGCCAAGCAGGAGTCATGTCTTCCTCCAAATACACAACACATGTGGCCAAATATCAGCAAAACTAATCCAGCCTTGAATAGAAGCCAGCATAAAATAGGACCACATGATCAAAATTTGAGAGTTAAAGGGGACCTTAGAGGACCTTGAGTTTAACCTTCTGACTTCGCAGATGAGGGAACTAAGGGACAGAGAGATTTATGGACTTTTTTAGAGTCACAAAGCTAGTCTGAGGCAGGATTTGAACCCAGTTATTTCTTACTCCAAGTCCAGTGCTTTATCCACTACATCATGATGCTTCTCAAAATCTGTACATTTCTAAACAGGGAAAAGAAAAGCCGAGAGTCTATGGGTTCCCAAACTGACTTAGCTGCAAACACATAGTTGACTGATGTTCTTGGTCTTGTCTAGATGGGTTTAGTCTAGACTAGCACTTCACAACACAAACTATCCTACGGACCATCTGGCTATTGTGTCAGTACCATCTGGCTATTGTGGGGACAATCCCTCTATGCTACAAGCATAAAGCAGCCCCAGCCCTTCACTTCTAGTGGAATATAAGATTCCTGAGGGTAGGGATTACTTTGTTTTCTTTCCCCCTTTGGATTCCCAGGCTTAGTAGTATACCTAGAACACGACAGGCTCTTAACAAATGCTTATTGCATTGCAGTAAATTAAATTCTCTCCTTAAACATTTATTTTTCCCAGGACTTCATTCTTCCTGACTCTGAGAGGCCATAGATGGTGGATGCTATTAAGGAAATCACCGATGCCTGGTTTCATCTGTGTTACAAACAGCAAGTTTATTTCATCGTTCTTCATCCCGTAAGAAAAGAGTAGGTCTCAAAAGAGAATAATCCTCCAAATACGAGTTTTATGATTTCCTACTCAGGGCAGAGAAATTGTTCAAATGCTAAGTCATTAATCAACTTCAGTAACGTGACGTTACGTCTTGTTTGGTTTCTTTGATGAGAGGTTAGAGCAAGAATATTGCGATTTCTCCTCATGTCGCACATCTGCTCCCCTCCTCTGAAACTCTGAAATTTAGCTATGTTAAACACATGCAAAAAGTCGCTGAGGTTTCAGTCTAACAAGCCCTGATAATTACCACTAAAAATAAATGTGTGCTCAAGAAGCAGCCACTATGAACAGGCAGGCTACAGTGAGGCATGTACTCTCCAAAAGCTCCTTAGCATCTGGGGAGAGAAGCCGCTGCACTGCATGGGGAGAGGCAGAGTCCACGGCACAAAGGGAATGCTTTATCTTTGGGGGAGCTGGCATCTGCCGCGCCTCAAGGAAATGCAGGACAAAGCAGGAGCATCCCTGCTTCCAGCCTGGAAACGCAACGTGACTCATTGTTCTCTCCGGAACAGTTGCACGCTTGCTATTCCATAATTGGGCTAAATATTTGAGCTTGCTTTTCCTTTGAGGCTCCAACCTAACACCTATACTTAGTACTGAGTGCCAGGCTCCAAAATACGTACTCATTGTGGAAGTGAAAAATGAAATCCTTTGTTCTCAATGGATTGGTTCACTCTTCCCCACCGTCCAAGCCCCAGGTAACCAGCCATATACAGGTGTGCCCTGCTATAAGGAAACAGTTTTTAAAAGTGGAGACTTAACGAAATCATTTAGTGATTCTTCTCATTAGAAAAGGATTTTCTGCTTTACAAAAGGATTCCCTTCAGGAGGTCTTTAAATGACCAATTCCCCTAGTGCCTTTAAAATGTGATTCAGTTTACACCTAGCTTTTCAGGAACATATTTATTCTGTAAAAACAAGGCACAGCTCTGTAGTTTTATAAACAATATCCGTAGGAATTTGTGTCAACAACCTCCCTTTTCCTCCAAAACGTGCTACAAGAAGAATGGACTCAAAGGACAGTTGCTTAGTGAAAAAGCAGCAAAAATTATGAGGCTGATTTCGGAAGTTTGGGATGATCTGTAGTTTTCTGATATCTATGTAAGCTGTGCTCCTCACTGCCATACGCAATTGGGAAAGGATTGTAGACAGTCCCTCAGTTTACAAACCCCTAGTTTTGTTTTCCAATGGCTATCATTTTCAATGGCCTGGTGTGCTTTTGCTCCTCACCTCCGTCTCCTGGCTTCCCTGGCTTCTTGCAAGACCCAGCTCAAATCTGACTTACAAGAGGGCTTTCCTGGACCCTCACTACTAGAGCTTTCCCTTTGAGATCGCCTCCCATTAACACTGTATCATAACTTTCTGGACATAGTCATTTGTGTGTTGTCTCCCAATTCGAATGTGGCCTCCAGGAGGGCAAGGATTGTCTTTTTGCCTTTCTTTGTATCTCCATCAATTACCACTGGCCAGTACCTGGAATAGAGGAAAGGCTTGCTAGTGTTGACCTACTGACTTCCAGAAAATAATTTCTAAGTGGGTTTCTTTAGAAGTTAAAGTATTTTATCACAGCAACAATGCACTACACACATAGAAAGGTTCCCTGGTTAACCCCCAAAAGCCTACCTCACCAGTAAATAACCACAATAAGGGCAAAGTAAACACTGGTTGACTAACTAGAATATCAAAATCCCAGAATTCCACAATCTCAGAAATGCAAAGAATCTCAGTGACCACTGAGTCCAACTTGTACCCCAAAAGAATTAATATTATAACATGTTTAAAAGAATTAATATTATAACATGTTTAACAAGTGGCCATCTGGCCAGTGTTTATGTACTATTTTTTGCTGGCATCTTTTAATTTGACTCTTTCACTCTCTAGGTGGTCACTCCTAAGACTATCCCCCAGAGCTCCCTGCCTTTCCAGAGATTAATCAAATTACCTCTAGCAAGGCTGGGTCACAGAGAGACCAAAATATGTGGGCTCTGGTCCCCAGTCACCCAAGTGGAAGTTGTGGACAAGAGGGAGATTCAAGCTCAGATTGGAAAAGTAGATGCTCTAACTATACTATGAGATAAGAATATGACAGGAAAAGTGAAGGTTGTAAGATCAAGAAAGGCTTATAGGAGGGATGGCATTTAATCAGATCTATAAGTGAAGGGCAGAGTTTGAGGAGGGAAGAATAATTGTTCACATTTATATAGAACATAAAATTTTACTTCAAGAAAAACTACACATAACTTCTTAACTTGACTCAACAGCCTTTCAAGGTGGGTAAATAATGAAGTATTATCTCAACTTTATAGACGAGGGAGCTCAGGTTCAGAGAGAAGTGATTCATCCACCATCCACTAGCTAGGAAGCCTCCAAGCCAGGATTCAAACCTCACATCCCATGTCCCAGCTAACTACAGGTCCAAGCTTCTTTCCCTTGATCCATAACTAAAGTTACATGAGATTCAAGGAGGAATGAAAAGCACGAGCAGAGACAGAGAGGTAGAAAAGTAAGGGTTTTTTTTTTTTTTGCAGAGTGAATAGGAAGTAGTAGCAGACGAAACTGGTGACAGGTTAGGATGCAATTGCGGAGAGCCTTAAATACGAGGATCAGACATTTGGACCCTATTCAAAGGCAATGGGAAAACTAGAAAGGTTTTTGAACAAGAGCATAGTGTGATATGATTAAAGCTGTGCCTTAGGAAGGCCAATCTGTCAAGACAGAAACTGGGAACAGGGAGACCAGTTGCACTGCTGTTGCAATAATCGTTCAGGTGAGAGTCAATGAGGGTCTGAACTGAAGTTTTTTATTCTGAATATTCAAAATGTCACCCAACCACAAAGATGCTTTAGTCTGAATCAGCCCTATGAGTTGCAGAGTTTCTGGCTAAGGTCAAGATCTCAGAGGTGAATGGGATGTGGCCTACAAGTTGTACCCTCTGGTTTGAAAGGCTATATCAGTTACTTGGCCCTCTCTAGGTGTGCAGCATCAGTTCAATGCCTTCCCATCTAATTCCTGCCCCTTCCCTTGCTGGAGAAAGGGAGAAAGGAGGAGGGACTGCATGACACAGAGGAGAGAATACTGGGTTTGGAGTGAGAAGACCTGCATTCAAATTCCACCTTTGACACTTACAATGTCTGCGTCCTTCCATCTCTCTGGGCCCTAGTTTCTTGTTTATCAAATGAAGGGGAAGAAGTAGATGACCTCTGTGGTCCCTTGCTCTATAAGCCTGTGAGGTACTTTCATGTGCTTTTCTAGGTCTAGAAGGCACAAAAAGAAAAAGGGGAGAAGGACAGATAATTATTCTCCCTGCATCCTCTTTCTTAGCCCCACACAGGCTCTGAAGTCAATGTAATTGGGGAAGAGATAGGACAAGAGCAATCTCAATTTGGAGGAGTTACAGAATAAACTCCTCATTAATGGCTATGGCCCTTGTTCTTCAATAGACCCTGGCAAGGAAGGAGTGAAGAAGAGAGATGGAGAGAATGAGTAAGTGGGAATGACCACATGACTCAGAATATACGTAACTATGGTTCAGAACCCATGCAATAACAATAAAGCGATATCTTTAACTGTTGTAACTGTTGTAATTATATTTAGAAGAACAGCTGTTTCCTTTCCCTTCCTGACTTGGCCGACTTTCTATTTCTTTTTTGGCTGTTTATTTTTTTTTCTTTTGTGTGAATCGCTAAGCTTATTTCCTTTGATGACTATTACCACTCATTTCCTCCTTCCTTTTTGAAGGAGTTAAATGTGTGGTATATACTCAATAAGAAATTGCTGATGTTTTAGTCGTTGACTTTGACTGTGTCTCCATGATTCCAATCATCCAGAAGACAAGGGAAAAAATCCCCACCTTATCATCTTTGTATGCTAATGGCTATCATTTTTGCAGTACTTTAAAAAGCATTGTCTTGATTAATCCTCATAGCCCCTGTAAGAATGTAGTATGATTGCCATTTTACAGATCAGGAAAATGAAGCTCAAAGGGATTGGGTGATAACACAGTAGCAGAAGGGAGCAGAAGGGGAGACTTGAACTTAGGCTTTCCTAACTCAAATCCAGCATTCTGGCCACTACATCACACTACCTTACTGACAAACTATGAAGTATGTATGCATTAGATGAAAAGTATTATTATTACAACATTTGCCCTTTTTAATCCAGCCATATGAAAGTCATTTTCTTTCAGGAATTTATCAGTTACATTGACTAAGGAATATTGCTTTTTTCATCTCTACTTAACTGAAAATTATATTGATATACTGCCCCCTGCATTCATTATTTACTAGGTTGCTGGCATTTCTTTCTACTAGCTAAATATTTTTCATTCTACTAAATCTGACTATATATTAAACAACCAAATTAACTTGAATATTCAGGTAATAAGTAGTGGAAAAATAATAATAAAGAAGAGAATGTGGAATAATGGAAAGGTCACCCTACTTACAATTCTGAAGAATCTCATTTCTCCATGTAGACTTGTCAAATCACCTAACCTCAGCCTCAGTTTCCTCAATTGCAAATGAGGGGATTGGATTGGAGGAATCTTCCAAATCTAGATCCCTGACCCTGTGTTGAGAGATCAGGTTTGGAATCTCGCCTCTGACACTTGCTAGCTATGAGACCACGAACAAGTCAGTAATCTCTCAAAACTTCAGTTTCTTTATCTATAAAATGGATTTTGTAACACCTGTAGACAAAGAATTGCCATGGTATAATGGATCGAGAGCCAGCCTCTGGGCCAAGAAGACCTGAATTCAAGTCCTGATAGTTACTCGCTGGCTGTGTGACCCTGAGCAAGTCACTTAACCTCTGAGTATCCCAGGCAGCTCCTCCTTAAAACTACTAGTTGCAGATAAGGTGAAAAGAGTTTCCTCCACTGGTAGACTTCCCTATACCCATCTCTATTCTAAAACCCTTAGAAATTCCTTCCAGGGTTGGTTGTTGCGAGAATCAGATGAGATAAATCACACAAAATACATTGTCAACCTTAAAGCCTAGATAAATGTTAGCTATTAAAATGAAAGCAGTTAGATGTAGCTGTATGGTCCCAAACAAATCTGCTTTAATTTCATGCTTCAGCATGAAATTAAACATTTTCAGTGAAAAGTAGGTATTTTGATGCAGTAAAACTATTGAACTCCTTGGTTCTTTAGATGCTATCAAATCCAGCTGCTGCATTTTACAGATGAGAAGACTGAGGTGAAGAGAGGTTGAATGATTTATCCAAGGTCACACAGCTTATATGAATATGAGGCAGGATTTAAACCCAGCTCTTACAGATTCCAGGTCCAATGTTCTATCTGCTATACCATGCTATCTTTCCTTCCTTGCCTCTTTACCCCTCTCTCCTAAGAAGACTACCTGCTTTCTCCCTTTTATCCATGGTTATGGCCCCATCAATACACTAAGCCTGCATCTTGAACCCCTGCTTCAGAATAAGTTGTCTCAGCATTAAGGTCATTCTTGCCAACAGCCCACAGCACACACTCTCGCACATACACGCATATCTTCACTATACTCCCTATGCAGGTTTTGGGCAGCTGAGATCTACCCTGCCACTGCCCATTTATTCTGTGGCTCTTTCTAAACCTATTGTCTATACCCTCTATGCGTGTAGACCCTCAGTACCTGGATTGCTGACTCTCTATCTTCATTTGGTTCTTCATCTGGATCTCTGATACCCACTGCCTGATTTCCCAGACACCAATAACTACTTCCCAGGTAGTCTATGCTCTATAGACCCTACCTCTGTTACTAGACTGCACCTCTCCTTGTGTTACCCTGTCTAGTTTATTTTTTCAATGACACTGACCCCAGAACACATATTCACAATATGTATCTTTTCAATGGCAATACTCACCCCTAATGGTTAAATAGTCTGAGGATGTGAGCAGACAATTTACTGGAAAAAAAAAGCCACCTAAATCGAAGAAATGAAAATTATCAAAACTTTAAAGTACTGTCTCAATAAAGGCAGCTGGGTGGGGGAGGAAGCAAATAAGCATGCTCATACACTACTGGTAGAACTGCAAGTTGGGGGATGTTTTTAGAGAATTGTCTGGACTGCAAAATTTTAAAAAGTGAACATAACTTTTAAGCCCAGTGACTGGTACGTAGAAAGTACTTAATTTTAAACTGTTGACTGTTGGCTGACGTTTTGAATAAATAATGCAATAGTTGGAATATGTCTAGATAGAATTTTACTTTCATACTTCTATGACCTCATCCATGGAAGTGCTCCCTTTATTGGTGCAGATTACAGCCTGTCCCCATCTTCATGTCTTCCTGTATCATAGGTTCCCGAAGTGGGCAATATCGCCCCCAGGAGTCTCTGGAATGATCCAGGGGGGATGGTAGTAGCCTCAGGTGCAATTGGGGAGCGTTGAATAAAAGTAAGGAAAGAAGAGAAGAGATTTTTGAAAAACCATTCGCACATGTTTCATCTATTGTGTAGCATAGTTAAAGTCATAACGATTAAATTATTTTCCAAATAAACACACAAAATGCAAGTTATAACTGATCAGCGGTCAAGTTCACTGACAGGTCTTAACAAGCAAATGTTGAGCATGTCGAGCATCGTCGGGAAGTCCAGCATGCATGGGCAGGGACGTGGGCTTGTAATGACGTTTGCAATGCAATACCATCAGTTACGTAATGCAATATTGCGTCGTCAAACTTTCAATGCAGGAAAAACCACAAATTTACAATAAATTATTGAATTTAAGATGCATCTTTTAAAAATATATTTTATGTATTTTTTGAAATGACACAAATTTCCAAAAAAAAAAACCACTTAAGGATTAAAGAAAGATTTCCAGTGGGGTGCTGAGTAATTTTTTTAAAGGGGTGGTAAGCCATACAAGTTTGGGAACCTCTGCTGTAAATATTCTGCTGAGGACCCACCAATATGCTGGGGGCCTTCCTCTGAATTTCCGAAGATCATATGAGTATGAATGGAGCAACTGGGCTGTCCCTGAGTGACATCTCACATTATATGATCAGCCTTTCTTTTCCTCTCACAGGGTACCACCGTCCTTCCAGGAACCAGGTTTAGAGCTTCAGAGACATCCTTAAATCTTCTTTCTCTGCCGTCCCCCATATTGAATAAGTCTCCAATTCTCGCTGATCAGTCTCCGCAAAGCATCTTATATATATTCCATTCTTTCTTTTCACAACCCTAGCATGGGCCACCATCCTAATGCAAATTATCATCACCTCTCACCCCTCCTATTACAATGGCCCCTCAATTGGTTTCCTTGACAGAAGTTTCTTACCTTTCAAATCCATCCTTCAAATTGATATTCCTGAGGTCCAGGTCTGACTATTTCACTCCCTAGCTCAAGAAGTTCCAGTGGCTTTCTATTATTGCCTCTAAGATAAAATATAAGCTCCTCTGTTTGGCTTTTAAAGCTCTTCATCATCTGACTCCAGCCTGCATTTCTGGACAGAATTATTGAATACCCGGCGCCGGCCCTCTTGAGCTCAGATACGTCCTTACAACTTGTGGCCAGTAAGAAGGAAAGAGAGTTTCTCCATTGGGACCTTTTGTATGCATTCTCAGTTCCAGCTCAGCATCCAACCAAAAGACCTTTTTTTTCTTCAAAACACGGTAAATAGGTAGGAAACGAGGAAAGAATACCTGCACATGCTGTGAGGATAGGGCACCCCAAAAGTCTCAATACAGCTTTAAACTTTAACGGCTTTGCTAACTTAGAGCTGCACTAAGACTTTGGGGACATCTGTGTGTAGTAAGCCAGGCTTCCTGCGTTGTACATCATCATATACTTCCAGAAGCATGGTCATCAGGACAGGACTCCCATTAGTCAGACTACTGTTACACTTTTATTAAGGATGCCTTTGATGCGTCGTAGACTGCTCTCAAAAAGATTTTGTAGAGCTTGGAAAGTAGGCATGTGGGTCATTCATTTGCTCATTCAAAAACCATTCTCTAAGTGCCTTCTCAGTATAAGGCAGAGTTAGAAGCTCTAGGAATAAAAAGAGAAATTCACAAAACAGTTCTGCCCTCAAGAAGCTTGCACTGCACTGGGGAAATGAAACATTGACAGGGGTGAGTGAAAACAGGATAATTTGAGCCTCATCATGATGAGAATAAGAAAAGGTTTCTCTTAGGAGAAGGCACAGAGATTAAACCTTGAAGAAAGATGATAATAATAAAATAATGATAGCTAACATTTCAATAGAGCTTACTCTATGCCAGGCACTGCGCTAAGCGCTCTGCAATTGTTACCTCCTTTGAGCCCCAACAACACTGGGAGGTGAATGACATTATTATCCCCGTTTTACAGGTGAAGAAACTGAAGCAAACAGAGGTTAAGTGATATGCCAGGGTCACATGGCTAGGTAGTATCTGAGGCCGTATTTGAACTCAGGCCCAACTGACTTCAGGCCCAAGACTCTAGCATAGTGCCTGGCATATAAGAGGTGCTTAATAAATGTTGACTGATTGAGCTATCACACCACCTAGGGGCCCCTAAGTTAAGAATTCTGAATTCAAGAAGAGGCAGTTCATCCTAGGCATGGGCAACAGCCTCTACAAAGGCACACGGGTGGGGCACGGAATACCACATCCAGAGGAGTGAATGGTATGTAGAGCGTGTGAAGGAGAATAACCTGGAAATTAGTCTGGAAAGATAGGTTGTAGTCAGATGGTGGAAGATTTTAAATGCCAAGGCAAGGAATTTTTAATATATCCTAGGAACAATAGAGAACCACAGAATACTCTTGAACAAGGAAATAATGTGATTAAAACCTATATTTTAGGAAGATTATTTCAGCAGGTAACTCATCTTTTATTTTTCTTTAAAAATATTTTTTCTTTTTTACAACAGTTACTGTCTGATATATATAGCACACGCATGAACCCTCCCTTGTAGCAAAGAAAAGTAGTTAAATTGATTGAAAAAAGCAAATGTGTCTGTCAGACAACTTTCTGTGATAATAAGGTCCATGACTTTTTTTTCCAAACTGTTTGATGACTTTCCCTCTTTCAGATGAACAAATACAATGGGTCAGGGTATTTGACCATGTGTCTGGGTATCCGTTCTCAGCATTTGGCTGGCTCGAAGATAACCTGATGTTTATCCCTTGCGATTTGGGGTGGGGGGGTGTCAAGATTCAGAAATACAGAGTGTTAAGCTCACCCTTAAAGTAAGCTTTGATTTGTGGGAGCATGAAAAAATTGAGCATTAGGGGACATTATTTGGGCAACCCCTCCAGCCCATGCTGCTGACCAGTTAGACTAATTGGAACAAGGGTTTTCCCAGCAGAGATTGCCATCTTGTGCCCTGTCCCTCTGGTCTTTCTAGTATCTTTTTAAGTTTCATCATGCATAGGAATTGAAAAGTCAAAAAAAGGGTGTGTGTGTGTGTGTGTGTGTGTGTGTGTGTGCGTTGCCCCAGGTTACCTACATTCTGAGGTAGGGTAGAAGTGAAAAGAATTCACTCACCCTCACTTGGCTAGTATTAAGGGCTAGGGACTTACCTTTAGAAAGGAGAAATCAGTAAAGTCTTATAGCTGTCCAAGGCCCCCCTTTTATCCTAGATGAACAGAGATTGTGAGGCTATTTAAAATAGAACTTGTTGACTAACCAGAAGCATATGACCTGGGTGGTTCCTAGAAATAACAATGGCTCAAGGCAGCAGCAGTGTCAGGAACCAAGAGCTGGATGAAGTCTCAGCAAATGGCAGCTCACAGAGCATCAGCGAAGGGACCAAGAGGGCAGAGAACATAAGTCATGCAGTGTAGTTTTAGCAGATGACAACTATAACAACTTAGCACAGCTGAGGGGGTAAAGCTCAGCAGATGACAGCTGCCGTGGCCAGTAACAGCAGCTGAGTGGCATTTCCTAGCCCAGAAGAGAGTGGATATGGGGCAGAGCCTCAGCTCAGTTTCTGGACCATGCCAAGAAGCTACAGGAGGTCTCAGAGACATGCAGACGCTAACAAAAGTTTTCTAGCTATAACACGAGGCAGATACTATTGAATTATTTAGAATCATTGATTTAGAGCTAAAAGGGATCTTTGAGGTTGTCTAGTCCAACCCCTTCCTTACAGATGACAAAACCGAAGCCTAGAAAAATCAAATTGCTTGCACAAGTTCACAATTTTAGTCAGTGGCAGAAGTGGGTTTAGAAGCCATGTCCTCTGGCTCCAAAACTCTCAGAAACCCTTTCAAACCCCAAAGCATGAGTTTCCCAGAGAACTGATCTCTTACCAACCAGACCAGTTTAGGAATATGTGGGAAATTGTGTCTATTTGTGAATAGAAGGGGCAAGAGTGCTGAGAATGATTCTATTGTTTGATTTTTTCCCTGAAGTTTACTTTGCTATTCTATCTCATTTAAATACTTTGATCATCAATTTACAGTTCCTATCCTGTCATTTGGTAGAAAGTTCATTGGATGAGGGCTCAGGCCAAATATTACCTCCACATTGAACTCAAACAACATTATGATTCCATAGCTGAATGGGATACCCAGTACACAAGATTAAATGTCTACTGGATCCTTGTGTCATCTCCATGGAGCAAATCCAACATCTGAGGATAGTGATGACAGAATGCTGATGGATGCTAAAGCTGAATGGAGCATTTATGTGCTATCTAAGCACAGCATCAGAAAAGAGAATGTCAGGGAGGAAGGAAGTGCCATGATGTCAGAGTGTGAGTGCAAACAGACCTGTGACACCATTCACTTTTAGATAATTCTAATTGCTGGTAAATTTTCCCCTAAATCAATCTTTTCTGCTTGTTATAGGTTCTATACCTGGATCCTAATAGAAAAAGTCTAATCTAATTCTGTTTAGCACAGTGTCTTGCACATAGTAGGTGCTTAATAAATGCTTATTGATTAATTGATTGATTGAATTTCTCTTCCACATGGCAGCACTTCAAATAATCAAAGAAATTTAGTTCATGTTCTTTCTCTTCTCCAGGTTAGATATCCCCAATTCTTTGAAATGATCCACATATGCCATGATCTTAAGGCCCTCACTGTACTGTATGCTGTCTTCTAGACGTGTTCCAGCTTGTCAACACTATTCTTAAAGTTTAGCATTTAAGAGTGCTATGCGTGGCATAAATGGTACAGAGACCATCACTTTTTTAGCATCAATATCACACTTGACATATTGAGTTGTGTCCAAATCTATCCCCTGAGAGCAACTACTAGATCATATTGAATTTTTCAATGAGCATGAGGATAATTATGGAAATTATAATTTGTATACACTTACTATGCTTATTTTCTCATTTTTTCTTAATGTTATTACTAGTATTTATAGATATCTAGCTATGCTTTACTTTGTGATGTTGATTTCTCAGACCCAAGTGTAGGACTTTACATTTATCCCTATTAATTTGCAAGATTTATTCCATCATGTTAGCCATTGTGGAATCTTTTTGGAAACAGTCTCTTTCACCTAGCATGCTAATGAACCCCTCCAGCTTCTCATCATGCCACCTATGGCTTTGCCCAAGTCATTGATAAAATATATGTGTGTGTGTATATATATATATGTATATACACACATATATACGTGTAGGTTAGGTCAAGGGTGATGAACCTGAAACCTTGAGGCCACACATGGCCTTCTAGATCCTCAAAGTTTGGATTCAGTCAAAGGCCTACACTTGAGGACCTAGAGGGCCACATGTGGCCTCAAAGCAACAGGTTCCTCACTCCTGGCATTAAGTTGTTGTCCTTCATTCTCAAAAAGGACTAAAATGACATCACTATGTTAGAGTCAAGTTACAATGGGTCTGACTGTGTCTGATCAGACCAATATGAGCTTGGAATGCTCCACCTCAGGTTGGGTACAAATAGTCTATGTGAACATTCGGGATGGATTCTCTAAATTTGCACATGTGAAGTTTCTTTTGAGCTACTTCAATTCTGTTTTGCTCATAGAGCACAGAGCCTTCTCTGGTGAGGGCATACTATTCAGGGCAGTCCAGCGTCTCTCATGTCACACATTCAATTCCAAAGTTCTTCAGAGAGACCTTGAGAGTGTACTTGCATCACTTCATCTGACTACTATGTGAGACTAAGAGAGAGGAGCTGTTTCAACAATCCAGCTAGCAGCTTCTGTGGGGGTGTAAGATCCACCAACAACCAGCACCCAGAAAGCTGCCAACACACTGCAAAAGCACAGGTTCTTTTGATCTGCTTTTCTAAGGAAAGCATTGTTGAGGGGTTGACAAGCTTACTTTAATTCAGCATACAAATACAATTCACTTAGTTCAGGGGAAAAAACCAGCACCCTGAACTTCAGGGCAAAATACAAACAAAGTACAAACATCAACAAACAGATCAAATACAGATTTATAGTTACCAACATCTAAGTTCAGCCCAGGAGCTCATAACGAGGGCTGGCCCAGAGTCACTAGCACCACCACTGCTGTGGGTAAGAGCGCCAAAGAAGAGAAAGCCAACCCCTGGTTTTATATCTTTTTCAGGGTCAGGGGTGAGTCACACATGCGACTCACCCATGTGACCTAGAATCATCACAAAGAGGCAACTTAAACCCACGTGGTCTAAAAGCCCCTGCTGTCCCAGACATGTCACCCAACTCATGTGTAAACTAGGCCCTCCCCTTAGGACCCTGGGAGCTTCACGCCTACATCAGCTTAGTACCTAATAGAGGTTTGGGCCTGGGGCTTAGCACCTAGTAAAACTCAATGAAATACACTGAATTACTCAAAGGAAACAAAAGCCAAACTCTTCAAGGGCACTTGGTTGAACCAATTGCTAAGAGCCTATTTTACTTACCAACACAGGACCCCCCCCACCTCCTTGTGACAGTCACAGGACAATATATTTCCTTTACCTTTATAGAGATGGACAACGTAGTGTCCTTGAACTCCTGGGGCACAACCTCCTCTTGTCATATAACCCAAAAAATTTCAGTCAGCTTTTGTATGAATAATGGATGCCCCCCCCATTCCATCTGTAAATCTCAGCTGGAATAGAATCAAAGCACCAGGTGCTTTGCCACACAAAAGGAGCCTAATTGCATTCAAAATCTCTTCTTCAGGTGGAACTTCAGCTAGGGAGGGATTGACTTCAACCTGAGGTAAACAGTCAATGGCTTCAGCATTGATTGATGATGGTCTGTCGAGAACACTATGGAGGTATTCAACCCATCTCTCTGGGATCATGTCCTTATCATTAATCAATGTGGATCCATCAGCGCTGAGTAGCTGAGATACACCATAGGTCTTTGGCCCATGAATAGCTTTCAGGACATCATAAAAGTTCTTTGGATTGTTACTATTAGCATAAAACTAAATTTCATCTGCCTTCTTAATAAGCCAAGAATCCTACATCTCTGTAAGCTTCAGTTGTACTTTACTTTTGATGAAATTAAATGCTACCTTCTTAGAGGTGAATGAACTATCCTTCTGGTAAACCCTGTGAGTTCTTGGTTTTCATTTAGTAGCTTCTGAATTTCCCCATCATTTCTGTCAAAACAGTCTTGATATTTGTGAGTGTTCTGACCCAGATGAGCAAATGCACTTCTGTACACCAAATGTCTGAAAGCTGCCCGCTCCAACTTTCTCTCCAAGTTAGCAACAAACTGTTCCTGCTCAGAGAAGCATTCTAATCTGTTGACATTAAGTCTTCTTGTAGTCGTTTTGCTATGGGGCCTCCACTTTTGTTGAATGTGAATATTTAACTTGGAAAGGATAAGTCTATGATCAGTCCAACACTCTGCACCACACATTGCCTTTATTACTCTCTCACATCCTGTCTGTCTCTTCTCCTTACAATCACATAGTCTATTAAATATATATAAACATACACATATACATACACACATATATTCATACATACATGTGTATATATGTATATGTACACATGAACATATGTGTATATTATGTAAATATATAAACACACATATACAACACAGAGCTGAACACCTGTATCTAAAGGACCGCACTCCATACTTTTGAAAAGTCCTAAACAATGGATGAATATTTATACCATTATATATAGTTTAACCTGATAATTATGGTATCCTCTTCTTTCTATTTTCCTCCTCTCTACTACTTTCCTTTCTTACTTCTATGACCGCATAATAATTGAGCACTTTACTTTTTCTTTTCCTGTATCATTTCATTTAATCCTATAAACATACCTGTGAAAGAGGTATTGCTATTATCATCACCCCCATTTTACAATGAGAAAACTGAGACTCAGAAAGTTTAAATGATTTGCCCAAGATCACTAGCTACTAAGTGTCAGGTTTATGAACCCAGGTTTCTCTTGACTTGAAGTTCAGTTCTTTTTCCACTATGCCGTGATACACAACCTGCTCTAAGCCTATTCATTCACTATTTCTTCTCTTACCCTATAAATCAGATGATTTCTTGTGCAATACCCTTCATTATTTTCTTTTTACTTTTTTCTTTTTTTCTTTACTTCCTTCGCATTTTATTTGTTTTTTCCTCCTCCACATCATCATCATTATTTTCATAAAACCATGGAATTTTTTTTTACCACAAAGAAGCCTTACCTTAAAACTTTCAGTCTTAAAACCTCATCTCTCCACAGATTTATGCTTGCCAGCATTGCTACAATCATCTGGAATGATCTTTCCACTCAGTATGGTCTCTTTCAGAATTATTCCTCAAATATACTCTTTTGTAGATTTCATATGATTATAGATAGTAATAGTGAGAATAAAGTGACTGTGGAACTACAATGATCAAAAAAGAGAGTATATCCAATTGAACATCCTATCTTTTGCCTGCCATTAGTTTCATTCACTTTTATTTCTTTAATTAGTTTGCATTTATAGTCTAAATAATGCAGATGAATATCTGTTTCTAGTTTTTTAAAAAAAAATTCTGGGGGCAGAGCCAAGATGACAGTCTAGAGGTAGGAACCCAGCCAAACTCTTCCAATATTCACCTCCAACAACTTTAAAATAATGCCTCAAACTGAATTTCGGAGTGACAGAACCAACAAAAAATCAGGGTGAGATACTTTTTTAGACTGAGAAAACTTAAGATGTTTAAAGGAAAGTTCTATGATACCAAGGTGGAGGACCTGACAGAGCACATGCAAATGTTGGTGTAACCAGCAACAGCAGCAGCTTTGGGAACACTTAACCCAGAGACAGGAAGGGGGTTAGACAACTGGTCAGAAAGAGATTACAGGAGGATCCTTTGCTGCCATCGGGTACTGCTGGCACTGATTGGCAACTCTATTGTCCATACACAGTTCTGGGTTGCAGTTTCAGGGCAGAAAGGAGTGCTTATGGTCAATCACAGGGGAGCAGAGGACCTAGAACAGTTCCAAGGAGAACTGTGCTTGTAACCACAGGAGAGCAGGGGACCTGGTAACAGCTGCTAGCACTAGCAGCTGCAGGGGAGCAGGGGCCCTTCCTGGGTAAAGAACAGAGTGCAGACCAGGAGAGGGAGCAGTGACCGTACCCCTCCCAGAAAAACACCACCTTGGAAACACCAAAAACTTTCGGAACTAGATCTGAACCTAGCAGCACAAAAAAGCCTGAAACTTGGGAGAGTGCCTCCCCACAACCAGGTGAGCAGAGCTAAAGTTGAAGGTCAAGAAATAGGCTGGGAAAATGGCAAACAACAAAAAATAATTTAACCATAAAAGTCTACTATGGTGGCAGGACAGACCAAGACATGAGCTCAGAAGAAGACTATATTGATGGAATCCTAATAAAACTACCCCCAGCCCCAATATTCTAACTTCCTTATAGGCCCCCTGAACAGCTGGCCCACTGCCCCTACCTAGCCACTCACACCCCCCATACACACACACACACACTCAATAGAAGGAGTGTCCATGTGATGGGATCTCAGCCACTGGCCCCAGACCCATTCCTCATATTTCCCACAGAAACAGCAGGTGCGACCATGCAATCAACCACAATCACCTACATCTAGTGTCAGACAGGACCACCATCCTCAGCCAATCAGAAAGCAGTAACACCAGGATGCCCAAGCAGCATGCGGACCCCAAAACAATAAAAGGGACTTTCCCTAAGTAGGCACCTGTGCAGTAATAGTAAAGAATTGACCTAGAGTAAACTTATGACATAGATAGGCTTATTATAATATCATTATTACACATACATACCCCCCCAAATGTTTTTTTTCTGTATGCATTATGGGTAATTGCATGTGCTGTTTCACTGTGACTGGGCCCTCTCCCCTATTACCTAATCCCTTAACAAACCCCTCCTGCCTTTTTAATACTCATAATTTCTGTTATATTGTTGCCTCTTTATACTATAAAAGTCCATCTTGTTTTCTCTGAAGTCGCTGGTTCCTCTTAGAACTTAGCCCGTTTCATGAGAGGTGTCAATCTCAATAAATGCCTATATTTGGATTAGAGGTGGTCCGACTCTGAATTCTTTGAGACAGTTCCACCACAACACATCATGAAACCACAACAGTTTTTGGTGTCCCTGGGCGGGCAAAGTTTAAACCACAACAATATGACTACAGATAGCTTTTATTTCTTCTTCTGAAAACTGCTTATTCATGTCCGTTGATAATTTATTAATTGGGGTTTGGCTCTTATTTTTATAAGTTTGACTCATTTCCCCAAATTTTTGAGAAATGAGGCCTTTGCCCAAGAGTGGTAGATGAAAAATTGGGAAAAGAAATGAGAGTGATGGAAGAAAATTATGAAAAGAGGATTAATAGCTTGGTAAAAGAGGCACAAAAACACTGAAGAAAGTAACACCTTAAAAAAATTGGTCTAATGGTAAAAGAAATACAAAAATTCACTGAAGAAAAGAACTCCTTTAAAAAAGCAGAATTAGCCAAGTGGAAAATGAGGTATAAAAGCTCACTGAAGAAAGTAATTCCTTAAAAATTAGAATTGGACATCAAAAAGCAATTTAAAAAGTCAAAAGAATGAAAAACAAAAGTAAATGTGAAATATCTTATCAGAAAAACAACTTCCCTGGAAAACAGATCAAGAAAAGATAATTTAAGTATTAATGGACTACCTGAAAGTCATGATAAAAAGAGCCTAGATATCATATTTCAAGAAATTGTCAAGGAAAACTGTCCCAATATCTTACATCCAAAGGGTAAAATAGGAATTGAAAGAATCCACTGATCACCTTCTTGAAGATCCGAAAATGAAAACACTTGGGAATATTATAGCCAAATTCCAGAGCTCCCAAGACAAGAAGAAAATATTGTAAGCATCCAGAAAACAAAACAAAACAAAGCAATTCCAATATCACCTCCCACCCCCCACCTCTTACCACCCCTTACCCCCATAGAATATAAATTTCTTGTGGTCAGGCATTAATTCGTTTTTATTCTCTGTATCTCCAGCGCCTTGCACATAGTAAGCACTATAAAATGCCTGTTGGATTGAATTCCAGTGTGGCACAATGGAAAATGGAAAGTGGGGCCAGATTTGGAGTCAGCTGATGCCTTCATTCCTCTCTAGGCTGAGCTCCTGACTCTCCAAGTCTTTCTTTACATTGCCCCCAGAAACCTCTTCATCCTGGAAGTTCACAGCATCACCCGGACATCACACATTATTGGAAGTACCTTCTGCCCCAGTGGCAGGTACCTTCACCTGCTTGTGTAAAAGCTCCCTCTTATGTATTGTCTTCCCCAATTAGAAGTGAGTGCCTTGATAGAACCGTCTTTCTTTATGCTTCTATTTTTTCCCCCAGAGCTTAACACAGCACGCGGCATATATTGTTGCTGTTCAGTCATTTTTCAGTGATGTCCAAATCTTCATAACCCCATTTGGGATTTTCTTGGCCAAGATACTGGAGTGGTTTGCCATTTCCTTCTCCAGCTCATTTTCCAAAGATGAAGCTGAGGCAAACAGGGTTAAGTGATTGTTCAGGGTCACACAGCTAGTGTCTGAGGCTGGATTTGAACTCAGAAAGATGAGTCTTCTTGATTCCAGGCCTGGCACTCTATTCACTGTGGCACCTACATGCCCTGATTAGCATATAGAAGGCACTTAATGAATGCTTACTGATTGACCTTGAGCAAGTGGCTTAACCTCTCTGATTTTTAGTTTCCTCATTTATAAAATGAGGCAGTTGGAACAGATGGTCTCCAAGGTCTCTTCCAACTCCAAATCTATGATACTATGAATTGTATTAAGCTTCAGCAATGATGAAAACATAACAGATGCCACTCAGTAGATTTGATCAGGGCACAGGTATTTCTGTGAACAATACACATCACGGTCTTACAATAGAAAAACTCAGTTACTTTGAGAGGTCATGTGTGAGTATTATACATAACCAGCAGAACAGATCCGCTGCTATGCATCTTTCTCAAATCTCCAGTATAGTCCTATGTTTAGGATCTGGTCTCTTTCATTCCAACAAATAATATTTGAGTCACTCAAATCCAGATTCTCATTGCTTAAGCGCCATGTGATTTAAAAAGAAAGGGGGAAAAAGCCCAGCTAACATCACACTGACTTGCCTTCTTTCTTTTTCCTAACAGATAGGTCAAAGATATAATGAATATAAAAGGCTAAATTATGCCCTTTCCCTCTGAGAGGGTTTCCATACCAGGAGAGAGTCTGAGCACATCACCAGGGCAACGAGCAGGAAGCTTACCAGTTTGTGAATGTCATCAGGCATTATGATGCATGTAGTGGCATATCGGCAGTTTTCACAGTAGAGGACCACAGAGGAGCTGCACGGTCTGCTGTACACGTGACACTGGTGCAGGACAAACCTTTGAGTACAAGATTTTAAATCTGAGTTTCTTAAAACTGTATCTGTATTGGTATCTTTAAATCACTCAACATTTTTTATTAAGCAGCTACAACGCACAAAGTATCATGCTAGCTGCTGGGGCCACAAAGACAAAAAAAGGAACAAGTTCCACCTGGCCTCATGGAGTTTTCATTCCATTAGAGAAGACAAGATAGACCTATGTTTTCTTGCTTGTTGGGATGACACACAAAGAAATAGTTGTTGGTATGAAACACATAGAAATTGTCAGGACATCACTTTTCTAAGGCTTCCATTTTCTAAAGTTCCTAAGTCAATCTTGATCCAGTATCTTTGGGTAATAAGAGATAGTTTAGAATTACAGAATCATAGATTAGAATTGAAAGGTATCCTAGAAGTCACCTAGTTCAACACCCCCATTTTCCTGATGAAGAAACCGAGGCACAGAGAGTTTAAGTGACTTATCCAAGTTCTCACGGGTAACATAAGTGACATAAAATTTGAACTAAGGTTCTTTGACTCCAAAGTTAGTCCCTTTTTCTACTGTACCACAATACATTTACATAGCGCTTTACAGTTTGGGGTTTGTTTTTGCTTTTTCCACTCGACCTGTGATTTTGATAAGTGACTTGCCCTGAGACACACAACCAGCATATTTCAGAAGAAGGATTTGAAACCCAGTCTTCCTAATAACAGGTAGCACGAGTATTGTAGCCTCCATTTTTACAGATGAGGAAAATGAGGCTCAGAGAAGTTGTGTCTATCCCATACTTACACAACCAGTGAAAGAGGCAACTGGGTTTCAAATTCAAGTCTTCTTAACCCTAGCTCAGTGTTCTCTCCATTATACCACTGCCTCCTAAGCTTTAGAAATGGACGGGACCTTAGCAATAAGTAAGTAGGCAGACTACTGCTAGAGGGCCAATTTCAGCCACTGCCTGTTTTTGTACAGTCTGGTGAGCTAAGAATTTATTTTTACATTTTAAAAGACACTGCAAATACCATTCTTAGCAATAGGCCATACAGAAACAAGCAGTGGACCAAATGCACCCATATTTGCTGACCCCTTGCCATCTGGTCCAAGCTCCCTCATTTTGAAGATGAAGAATTGAAATGATGCTCACCACACTGGGAATAGATAATTGGGCCACAATTAGAGCTGGATTTTTTTACGCTAAATCCAGGGTTCTTTCTTGATATTAAATACTGTCTCTTAAAGGGGACCTTCAAGAAGCCATTTGATTTTGAAGTTGCCTTAAATGCTTCATGTTCCACCTACCCAAGGGATTTTTATCATGACATGGACCACTTTAAACCAGACAGTGGGGCCCTACCTACTTTGCTCTCCCATATCCAATGCCAATTAACTCCATGTATTGCCCAAGATTATGTCAATGGCTCTGATACACATCTAGCTCCCACATGACTACGTGCTGGGAGTCGGGGAGGGAGGGAAAGGCAGGAATATTATGCTTTACGACAAGCTACAGTATGTACTGAATGGCCTACTGATTTTCATTCTGGCATTCCCTAAGATGTAATTATCTAAGCTGTATTTGCCCCCCAAACACTGAGTTACCCTGCTACCCATATGGTACCCATTCTGTGGGTAGATTGTGGATTTTCATTTCCTGTACATGTCTGGTATTTTTTGCCAGCACTAATTTCAAGTTTGGAGCAAATATAAAGCAGTACTATGCTTAAGAACTTCTGGAACACCAGCAGTCTAGAGATTCACTTGTATCATGACCATATTCACCAAAGAAAGTATCAGAACTGTGTCATATGTAACAGCTCATTTTGGAACATGAAAAACCTGCAAATGCTAACATATATCAATACAATTAAACATTTATATCATTTCAGAGGGGGGCTGGAAAAAATGGAAGAAAACTGTCAAAATGAAAAAAAATACATAGAATTAAATGAGAGAAAAAAACAAACAAAGGAAAATTTGGGGTTTTTTTATATTCTTTTGGTTTCAAGTGGCCTTCTATGACCTAAAAATACTTAAATAGATTTTCATTTTTAAGTTCCACGCAAGCTCCTCTTGTTAATCTGTGATCTGGGGCACCTAGTTTCCCCCAGAATTTAATTTTATGGCTGAGTTGTTAGCTCCTGAAAACACAAATGTTGATACAAAACAAAACAGCTATAATAATATTAGAATTAATGCTTAGTGGTAATTTGTATTAAAATGTAATGTTTGATACACTTAGCATCTCTTAAGGTCATTTTTATCTTTATGGATCTTTTCTTTTTCTCCATGCCATTGTGAATAATTTTTCCCAATCACTTTTACTCAGCCTTCTTCAGAATGTTTAGCTAGGCAAAGGCCAGATCAATGTCCAAACACAAATTTGTTTATTTCTTTTAAATGTATTATAAAGGGGTTAGGAGGAAAAAAAGCAGGGCAGGTAACAATGAAGTAGGGGGTAGGAATTCATAGGAGTCAGATGGCTTTATAGAGTTCACCAAATCTTTTCTTGACTACCTAAGGTTAAGGTTAACGAGAATTTGGTTGTGCTCATGTGAAACATCACCTGGTAGGAGAGCTTCTTGGCTTGCTTAGGTAACCTAAAAATGTACTCATTAGCTCAAACCCTTTGGCTCTCAGATTTCTGCCATAATCAGGAAGCTTGAAAATTACATTTTATATATTCCTCCTTTGTTCTGCTTATTTTCTAGGAAACCTGAGAACAGTATTTACAATTACGTGCAAATACACTTCCAGCTGAAGGTTGCAAAATGGATTTTGTTCCTACTTAATAGACTCTATTGACATAAAATAAGACATTTTTAAGCTAGTTCTCACTCAGATTTTGAATTGTTAATGTTTCTAAAGCAATAAAAAGCATTGTTGTGGGTTGGATTTTTATTTTACTTTTCAGAACAGGAAAAGAGACATTTCCACCTCCAATATTGTACTGAAATTGTCAGAGTGGGCTATTTCACACATCATAATATGGGAAGCATTTGAAGGCACAGAGATTGAGCCTCCTGATTGGCAGTGACCTCTTGCAGTTACAGTGGAACAAAATAACATTTGGAATAGAATGTATTTTCCTTCCTGAGAAAATCTTGTGCTACCTCTATTTCAGGAAATTATTCAATTGTGTGTGTATAAGAAGTCATATATAAAGGAGGAACAGAATTTTTAGAAAATGACAAGTAATCTACAGTGTTCATGGTAATGGTGTTTTTATTGGTTGGGTGAAAGGCTGCACTTTGGGGAGGCATTGGTTACCATTTTAGTGCCCTAGCATAGCAATTTCATAAATGATACTGACTTGAAAGAGCTAATGCATTTCAAAATTGCCTAACTAATGGGGTAAAGTAGGTAACCCATCAGGTAAGAATTGAATCTGGGGCCATGCATAATAGAAGGAAGCCAGATAACCTGGCCTCTCACCTCAGCACTTCTATCTAGGTTTCCTTATCTATAAAGCAGAGATAACAATACTTGTACCACTTACTTTACAGCATGGTGTGAGGGATAAAAAGCTCTTTAAGGATACATAGCATTGTCTTTGTTTGTATCCACAGAACCTAACACACTACCTTGCACATAGAAGTCACAAAGCATTAAACTGAATCATGGATATTGGTGGTTGTCCTTTGTTCTCAAAGAGGACCAAAATAACATCACTATGTTGGGATCGAGGTAAAATGTGTCTGACTCTGGCTGATCAGACCCACCTAAGTTCGGAAGGCTCTACCACAGGTCAAGTACAAAGAGTCCATATGAACATCTGGAATGGAGATGTCTCTAAGTTTGTACATCTCACATTTCTTTTGAGTTACAATAATTCTGCTTTGCTCATAAAGCACAGCGCCTTCTTTGATGAAGGCACACCATGCTGGATGGTCCTATGCCAGTGTCTCCCAAGTCTCACAATCAATTCCAAAGTTCTTCAGAGAGACCTTGAGCATGTCCTTGTATAACTACATTATAAATACTTATTCTCCTCTATCACACAAGTGTTAAGGGATTTTAGATTTTTCAACATTCTTTCTATTTTTAAGATTTTACCATTCAATTCCACTAAAATATCTTACCATATTTTGATCATCATAAGTACTAATCAATTGATTATAAATATGTTTAGTAATAATTATTAAGCTTGATCCCTGATGAGAAGGGGAAAAAGTTTCATAACTTTGAAGTACATGAAATCTTTCAGGGCCCTGTAAAATACAATCTATTAAACGAACTGGCCCAACAGAATTAATGCATGTTTGAAAAGCAAGAAATTAATTTTCTGATCAATAGTACAATTAACTCATCTGTAACAGATTTCTTTAGTGTGACATTATACATTGAATATGCCTTATTTCCATATTTGAACTCTGATTTGAAATCTGCATATTCTATATTGAGACATTGCAATTTTGAGTAGATAAGAATCCTAATCAAAATCACTTTTTAACAAACATTTTAATTAAATGAGAAGATGAAAAAAGTGCCAACTGTTTCAGACCAATTATTCTTCGGTCTTATATAACATTGAACCCTATAACTGAAATGAATATCACAAAGCTTTCACTCTCAGTTCAGGGCCCCTTTGACGTTAGAAAAATCACAATAAAGTTTTACCCTTTAGGAATAATTAATACAGGAAAGATTTTAGTCAAGCCCCTGAGTCAGAGAGGGAGAGGGAGGGAGAGGTGGCCCAAAAATATTGGGTTGGGAATTGGAAAACCTGGGTTATTGTCCTATCTCTGTCCACACTTCTCTGGGCTTCAATTTCTTCATATGTAAAATGAAGGTTTATATTGCATTATGTTTTAGTCCCTCTTTCAACTCTGAAAGCCAACAAACCTATGTAACAATAAGATGTAGACCAGTTTTCTAGCCACTAATAGCCAGAGCTAGATTTTTAAGTATAGTTATCCCATCCACATTGTGGGCATTAGGGGTATGGCACCCCTGAGATCTGGAAAATTTATGTAAATTTTTTGGCCCTCCCTTCATACCAGTGAAGAAGTCTGAATTATTATGGTGTTAAGAGATAAAATATGTTGATGTTATATAATATTATACATATACATATACATATATATATATATTATGCATTTCTGAGTTTCTAAATTTTTTCTGTATTGTCTGCTGGCCTTTGCCATGTCATCTACAGTTTCCATAAGACTCCCAAAAAATTCCCATTTAATTTCTTATGCCAATTAGGGATAGATTGAAACTGTTATGGGGAAACTTGTAATGTGGAAGGAATAATTGTACATACAATAAGTGACCACTCACCTGGAATGATTTGGGGGACATTGGGAATGAAGCCCCCAAAACAGGCCTGCTCTAATCATTTGCCTGATCATTGAATCTTTACCAATTCAATTTGGCTTGTCTCAATGCCTATTAAAATAAAAATGTTAGGCTTCTGGAGATTTGCCACATTCCAAATTGCAGAATCGCTGAGTTGGAAGTCAGGGTCCATCTAGTAGGGCTAATCGAATCCATTACAGATTAAGGATTCCCTCTACATTCTATCCAAGGAATGACCCAACAGGTGACCATACATCTTTTGTTCAAAGACATTCAGTAAACAGACATCATTACCTTTGAAGGTAGTCCTTTGGGTGATTACTTTGGCTGATTCTAATGTTGGGAAGTTTTCCCATACAAAGCCTAAATTTGTCTCTGAAATTTCTACCTCTTATCCCTAGTTCTGACCCCTAAAACCAAGTGAAATGCAGCTAAGTTCTTTTCCAGAGGAGAGTTCCTAATATACTCAAAGGCAACTATCATGTAACCCTCGAATATTCTCCTCTCCCAGTATTCCCAATTCCTTCAAACAATTCTCATGTAGAATGATCTTGAGGCATTTCTGCCACTAGACTGTGAACTCTTTGACAGTAGGGACTGTCTTTTGCCTTTCTTTGTATACCCAGTGCTTAGTACAGTGCCTAGCCTATAATAAGTACTTACTAAATGTTTATTTGGTAAATGACTGACTTCACAATGCTGGTGACCCTACTTTGTATACTCTCTACCTTATCAAATATCCTATCCAAAATATGGCATCCAGAACTGAACAATATACAAATGGGATCTAACCAGGTGAGAGCACAGCAAGACTATCATCTCCTGTCTTGGGCACTAACCCTTTCTTAAATGAACTCAGGATCACATTAACTTCTTTGGTTGCCATGCCAAACTATTAACTTCCATTGAGTTTGCAGTTCAGCAAATACCCCAGATTTTTCTCAGATAAACTCTGTCTAGTCTTACCTTGCTCATCTTCCTTGAGTGAAGTAGATTTTTGAACCCAAGTATAAGACTTTACTTGGTGGGATAAAGGAACTGGAAGGCCAGACCAGTAATTTCATAAATGTCAGGTACTTCCAGTGAGAAAAATCCCTTTACCAATGCAAATTTGTAACTATTATACAACTTACAGTCTTAGAAAATTGACTTGGACAACCAAGAAACCAAATGATTTGTCTAAGGTCACACGGTCAATATTTTTATCAGGCCTTGAACCCAGACCTTCCTTATTGTGAAGTTACTTCTGTATACATTATGCCAAACTGTCTCTCACTTTATATTTATCATAATTAAATTTGATTTTCTTAAATACAGCCTAATATTCTAGCACACAGGTCAGCAAACTATAGCCTGTCTCCCTTATCTCTCTTTTCCTTTAAGATTCTTGCAATCCAAATCTACCACCCCATCAAAATCCTACTAGCTACTGTCTATAGACCCCCCCCCCCCACCCAGGGCACTGCCCTTCTTCCCTCAATGAATTTAGTACATGGCTCACAATTTTTCTGTCCTCATCAACTCCTGATCTCATACTAGGGGACTTTAACATGCATATTGACTCTCCTTCAAATACCCACGTTGCTCCCTTCCTCAACCTAGTCACTTCCCATGACCTATTCCTCCAACCCTTCTCAGACATACACAAAGATGGTCATATTCTTGATCTTTCCATCACCCACAAATGTACCTCCAAGTCAAGGAATCCCGAATTCCCTTATCTGACCATAATCTATTGGTTTTCCTCCTCTCCCTCTGCTTTTTCTTACCAAACTCTGCTTTTTGTCTACACGATGACCTCCAATCCCTTGAATTCTCAATATTCTCTCAGGCCATTACCCCTATACTAACCACTTTCTTTTTTTTTCTCATATTGACTCAGTAACCACTTCAACTCTACATTATCTCTGATGAAGGCCTCATCTCTAAAATACACAGGGAACTGAGTCAAATTTATAAGAATACAAGTTATTCCCCAATTGATAAATAGTCAAAGGATATGAACAGGCAGTTTTCAGGGGAAGAAATTAAAGATATCTATAGTCATATGAAAAAATGCTCTAAATCACTATTGATTAGAGAAATGCAAATCAAAACAACTCTTAGGTACCACATCTCTCCTGTCAGATTGGATAACATGACAAAACCAGAAAATTATAAATGCAGGAGAAAATGTGGGAAAATTAGAACACTGTTGTATTGTTGGTGGAGTTGTGAACTGATCCAACCATTCTAGAGAGCAATTTGGAACTATGCCCAAAGGGATACAAAAATTTGAGCCAGCAATACCACTTATAGGGCTTTATCCTAAAGAGATCATACAAGTGGGGAAAGGAACTGTATGTTCAAAAATATTTATAGCAGCTCTTTTTGTGGTGGCAAAGAATTAGAAATCAAGGGGATGTTCATCAATCGGGGAATGGCTAAACAAGTTGTGGTATATAAATGTAATGGAATACTACTGTGACATAAGAAATGAGGAGCAGGCGGACTTCATAATAACCTGGGAAGACTTATATGATCTGATGCTGAGTGAGGGGAGCAGAACCAGGAGAACATTATGCATGATTACAGACACACAGTATCTGCGATGATTAACTTTGATAGACTTGGCTCTTCTCAGCAATGCAAGGTTCAAAGACAGCTCCAAAAGACTCATGATGGAAAAAGCTACCCTCATCCAGAGAAAGAATTATGGAATCTGACTGCAGATTGAAGCAAACTATTTGCGCTCTCCCTCCCTCTCTCCCTCCCTCCCTCTCTCTCTCTCTCTCTCTCTCTCTCTCTCTCTCGGTTTTGTTTCTTCTTTCTCGTGGTTCATTCCATTGGTTACAATTCTTCTTTACAACTTGACTATTGTGAAAATAAGTTTAATGTGAAGGTATATGTAGAACTACATCAGATTACATGCTGTCTTGGGAGGGGGAGGGAGGAAAAGAGGGAGAGAGAGAAACTTTGGAACTCAAAAACTTGTGGAACTGAGTGTTGTAAACTAAAAATAAAAAATAAATTAAAAAAAAACTCCCTGACCTCCTTATATTGCTGATTGTGCCCGACCAGTCCCCAGCTTTGGATCTTTCCCACCATCTGCTGCCTTCCTACAAATGTGCTGCTGAATGAAGATGAAGAAAATCATGCAACCATTGTAATGGGATCCACTATAAATTTATATTTTGCAACCTCAGCTGGGCCCACTCTGCTACTAAGCAATCATTCTACCCATCCCTTATCAATTACTTATCCCACTCTCTATAACAGGTCTTCCAGACTTTTTCATCCCCCCTCAAATATCCTATGGCTTACCTCCCCTAAATCTTATTCAAGAGCCCTGCCACATTTTTTCCAAAAAAATTTGAGGCCATTCACCATAATTCTCTTTTCTCCCCTCTTTCTCATCTCAAACCATTGAGATGCTCTCTACTACTATCTCATTCTTCACCCTGTCTCACACAAAGAGGTGGCCTTACTTCTTACCAAAATAAAGATGCCATTCTATCCTGGCTTCTTCATCAGACCACCTCCTCTGTCATCCCTTCTCTCTCACATATATTCAAGTACTCCCTGTTTACTGGCATCTTCCTTACTGCCTATTAACATTCCACATCATCTCTCATCTTCAAAAAATCCTAGCTTGATTCTTTCCACTACTATCCTATATCTCTTCTTCCTTTTGTGGCTAAACTCCTTGAAAAGGTGGCATATAATACGTGCCTTTATTTTCTCTACTCTCACTCTCTTCTTAACTTCCTACAATTTGTTTCCCAACCTCATCATTCCCCCGAAATTGCTTTCTCCAAAGTTAACAATTATCTCTTAATTGCCAAATCCAATGGCCTTTTCTAAGTCCTCTTTCTTGTTAACCTCTCTGCATCCCTTGACACCATGTATGACCCTCTTCTTGATATTTTCTTCTCTCTAGGTTTTTGGGATACCACTCTCTCCTGATTCTCTTCCTACCTATCAGACTGCTCCATCTCAGTCTCCTTTTTCTGGATCCTCACCATAAGTATCCCACAGGACATTTTCATGAACCCTCTTATCTTTTCCCTCTATAGTTTTCCCCTTCACTTGGTAGCCTCATCAGCTCCCATGGATTGAATTATTATCTCTATGATGATTATTTTCAAGTCTCTCTATCCTACTTTAACTTTTCTGCTAGCCTCCAGTATCATATCTCCAACTGCCTTTCATCTATCTCAAACTGGATGTCCACTAGACATCTTAAACTCAACACGTCTAAAACTGAAATAATTATCTTTTTCTCTAAACCCTCTCTTCCTCCAAACTTCCCTGTTACTATGGAGAGTAGCATCATCCTTCCAATCCCCCCAGGCTCACAACCTATGTGTCATCCACCACTCCATAACACAGGTGCCCCATCAGCCACCACTACTCCATCCATATGTAGAACCATTGGTTACAGCAAACAGAGAATTTTTGAATGCGGTGGATACATTCATTTATCTTGGCAGTAAACTTTCCAGGGATGTACACATTGATAACTAGGTTGATGCACATATTGCCAAAGCTAGCTCAGTGTTTGGGAAGCTACACAGGAAACTGTGGGAGAGAAGAGGTATTAGACTGACTACCAAACTGAAGGTCTACAGAGCCACTGTGCTGACCTCATTGTTGTATGCCTGTGAAACTTGGACAGTCTACCAGCACCATGCCAGGAAACTGAATCACTTCCATTTGAATTGTTTTAGGAAGATTCTGAAGATCACCTGGTAGGATAAGGCACCAGACACTGAGGTCCTTTCTCAAACTAAACTGCCAAGCATTCGAATTCTATTTCAGAGAATGCAACTCCAATGGACTTGCCACATTGTTCAAATGCAAAATGTATGCTTACCAAAAAGATTATTTTATGGAGAACTCACACAGGGCAAGTGTTCACATGGTGGTCAGAAGAAGTGAGACAAGAACACTCTCAAGGTCTTTCTTAAGAACTTTGGGATTAAAAAAAACTGAGAAACCTCAAAAAAAAGAACTTTGGTATTGATTGTGTGACATGGCAGACACAGGACTGCTCCATGTGGCGTGCCCACATCAGAGAAGGTGTTGGGCTCTATGAACAAAGCAGAATTGAAGTACCTCAAAAGAAATGAAAAATGCAAATTTAGAGAATCTACCCCAAATGTTCACATGGACTATTTGTGCCCAACCTGTGGTAGAACATTGCAAGCTTGTATTGGTCTGATCAGCTACAGTCAGATACATGGTTAACTTGACTCTAGCAGAGTGATGTCATTTTGGTCCTCTTTGAGAATGAAGGCCAACAACCACCACTCCATATCCAATCCATTGTCAAGCCTATCAATTACACCTTTGCAAAATCTTTGCAACATCTCCCTCTTCCTCACTGACCACTACCACACTTGGTATCACCTCAACTCTGGAATATTCCAATAGCCTACTGACGGATCTGCCTGCCTCAAGTCTCTCCCCATTCAAATCCATCCTTCATAAAGCCTCAAAAGGGATTTTCCTAAAGAACAGGTCTGACCATGTCACCCTCTCTCTCTACACAATAAACCCTAGTGGCTTCCTTTCACCTCCAAGATCAAATACAGAATCCTCTGTTTGCCATTCAGAGCTCTTCCTAACCTGCCCCCACTCCTCTTATACCTTACTCTCCATCATGTACTCTTTGATTCCATGACAACAGCCTCCTTGCTGTCCCAGGAATAAGACATTCCATCTCTCTGCCCTGATATTCTATCTGGCTGAGCCCCATGCCTGAATGCTTTCCTTCCTCATTACTTCCTCCCAGCTTCCTACCCTTCCTTCAAGTCCCAACTAAAATCTCATTTCCTACAGGAAGCCCTTTTCAACCCCTCTTAATTCTAGTGCCTTCCCTCTGTGAATAATTTCCTGTTTCTACAGTATATGGCTTATTTGAACACAGTTGTTTGCATGTTGTCTCACTCATTAGATTGGGAACTTCTGGAGGGCAGAAAAGGTCTTTTGCTTCTTTTTCTATCTTCAGCTCTTAGCACAATGCCTGACACCTAAAAAGTCCTTATTAACTGCTAATTGGTTGACTGGCCTGAAGTTAGCTGCCCATTTTTGTATGCCCAGGAGCTAATAATAAATAAAATTGCACCTTCAAATGTGAAAACCATTTTTAGCTCACATATCATACAAAAATAGGCTCCCTGAATTTGTTCTTCACACTGTAATTTGCCTTGAATTGAATTCTCACTCTATAATCCAGTGTATTAGTAGGGCAGCTAGGTAGTACAGTAGAGAGAATGCCAGGCCTGGAGTCAAGATCTGAGTTCAAATCTAGCCCCAGATACTTCCTAGCTATGTAACTCTGGGCAAGTCACTTAAGCACTCTTGCCTTAATTTCTTATCTATAAAATGTGGGCTGCTACGAAGCTCAGATGAAATAATAATTATGAAGTACTTAGTATGGTGTCTGGAACATAGTAAGTACTATATAGATGGTATTTATTAGCATTATACCTACAAGTTTTGTGTCATGTTATATCATTAAGGTAAGATTCATGACCTCAAGGATGACCATGAACATGCCTGAATGGTTCAGAATCATGAAGTATGAAAAACTTTTTATGTAGAAGGCAGAGGAAGTATAACATTTATTTAGACTCCAGAGGATCAAATCCAAGAACCAATACCCCCAATTTGATATAGTAGCAATTATATTCCAAAACCAGTAAGCCCACCTCAATGTAGTGACAAGGAAATTATAACACAGTATTATAGCAAAGAACCAAGTCATCCTGTAACCTTCCCCCCTGCTAGGGCCTTCTTGTAAACAATCACTCAGGAATCCTGATTCTCTGCTCAGCACTCTCTTCTGCAGCTCTGCCAATGCTGGTTCTCTCAGTGTCTGTTCTTCAGCGCCCTCTTGATGTCTGCTGCCTCAATGTCTTCTGCTGCTCTCAGTTCTGCTCCTCTTCAATTCTCTTCCTCTTCAATTCTCTTCTCCTCTTTATTTCTGCTCCTCTTCAGTTCTGGGCTTTCTTTTTCTACAGTCCTAGCCAGCATCTGATTGGCTAGAATTCGGGTCTCTGATTGACTGAATTCATGATTGACTAGAACTCAGTGCACATACCATTGGCTCTGGTCTTCGCAACTCCCCTCAGGCCCTGAGGGCTTCACACCCACATCAGCTTAGCACCTCCTAAGTAGGGACTTTAGGCCTACTTACAAACAGAGATATAATCAAGCTTTCCCACCTAGGCCCACCTGAGGCCTATTGAATGTGTATGTGTTGTTCTCAATTGGACTAGAGAACCAGAAGTGGCTAAAATGAGAGACAAAGAAGGTAATTTTTTACTGATTAAAAAAATTAAATATAATTTTAAAGACCCAGAGTTGCCCACCTCTGTAAAGAAGGGAAAGAGAAGAATTTTACTGTTTTTCTCTCTGGTATAAACTTGGTCATTATAACTACGCAATATTAATCTTTTTGTTTCCATTTACATTGTCGTAGTGTATATTATTTTCCTAGCTCTGTTTACTTCATTCTATGTTATTACATATAAGTCCTCCTCAGCATCTCTGAATTCTTCATGTTCATTGTTTCTTATTGTGTTGCAATATTCTGTCATATTTATGTATCACAATTTGATTAGGCAGTCCCCAATTGTTTCCACTTTTTTTCTATCGCATAAGGTACTGCCATGAATATTTTGATCTATATAGGGCCTTTCTGATTGTGACATCTTTGCAGGTATATGCCTAACACAAAAATTGTAGGGAATATTTTTGTTGTTGTCCATGTCTGACTCCTCGTGACTCCATTTGGAGTTTTCTTGACAAAGATACTGGCGTGGTTTTGAAATTTCTTTCTCCAGCTCATTTGACAGATAAGGAAAGTGAGGCAAATAGCATTAAGTGACTTGCCCTTGGTCACACAGCTAATAAGTGTCTGAGGCCATATTTGAACTCAAGAAGATAAGTCTTCCTGATTTCAATCCCAATGCTCTATCTACTGCACGACCTAGCTGCCCTCATAGGGAATGTTAGTCATTTTAAAAGTATGATTTCATATTGCTTTCTAGAGTGATCCACATGTGGTCTCCAGGCCGCAGGTTCCCCACCCTGGACTAGGCCAATCCATAGCTTTGCCAACAATGGAACCGTTTTTATAAAGCCCCTCCATAACTAAATGGAGTCATCTTGTGTCATCTTTGTTAATTTTCTAGTGATGGGATGAAATTTCAGAATTATTTCGAGTCTCATTTCTCTGATAATTCCTAATTTAGAGCAATTTTCTATATAGTTGTTAAATTTTTTGACAATTATTTGTTCATATCCTTTGACCAATTATCCATCGGGAAGGCATATCTTGTTCTTGATGAAGCCATGTGGACTCTTTGTGATCCTTGTTCCATTTTCTCAAGGCTCACTAACTATACCTTTAATACTATGTTCTAGAATTTTTCTAGGAATTGAGGTCAAGTACACTAGCCAATAGTTTGCTGACTTTATTGCTTGTTTTAACCTAATCAGTGACTTGTACCTTAGTCTTTTCACATCCTTTTCTGAAATCAAGTTTTTATTTGTATGGAAAAGGGAGAATGAGGGGAACAACATAAAAGCCTCTCAGGGAGAGAGAGTGTGCGTGTGTGCATAGGGGGAGGAAATATTTGTGTTTTGTCCTTCGTTTTTGAAGAGGACCATGACATCAGGGAAATGATGATATGACTTGCAGTTGATTTTGATTTGAGTGAGAGAGGCCGTGCAAGGTCACCACCCTCATTTTCTCCTCCAGAGCCATCTGGTTCCAGTGACCAGATATTCACCAGGATGACTGAAGATGGCCCAGGATACAATGGAAGACCCTGGCCCTTTTAGGCTAAGGTCTTTTCATGTACTCTCTTAGAGTGAGGTAATGCCCATTCAGTGAATAGACCTCTCTAAGAAGTGAGTCAAGGCTTAGGGTTAGGTAGTGCAATGGATTGAGGGAGGAAATATCAAAAGGAAACTAGATATATTCCAAACATCTTTCTCTTTCACAATTCTGACAGCTAATACAAGATGACTAGCATTTCAATGCGTTTAACAGCCTGGAAATACTCACTTATTACTCAGTTCCTACAACAGTTTCAGAAGCCTACAGTAGCTTGGTTTAGGATTGGTTTAGTTCCAGCTTGCACTCCTTACAACCCAAAAGATCCCCATTTGGGGAAAGTAGATTTATTACATCACTCACCTCTGAGATGAAGTATGCAAAACTAGAACCCCTTAAGGTTCTAGTTTTCTCCCAAGGAACAAATGATATTCTCAAAGTGGGAGCATAAAACCAACTAGTATTGCCCCCAAACACAAACATACACATGTACTCATAGTTAAGGTTCTATCTTCAGAGCTGGCACATATCTCTTTAAGGCTCTCTGGACAAAGGGGAAAATCAGTCTCCTAGGCCTGGAAACCCAGGATAGGTGCGAGAAGCTCAGAGATACCCCAGGTTTCAGGATGCTATCTATGTGTTCCACCCCAAAAGACTTTTTAAAATATAAAATTTTGTAATCTTGTTTTTATATCTCCAATATCTCCCAATATTGCTTCCCCTCCTTCTCCCAGAGAGCTATCCCCTCTTTTAAGGAAAAAATTAAAAAGAGGAAGAAGAGACAAAAAAAATCAGCAAAAGTGATCGATATATTAAAAAAAAGATCTGATAGCATATGCAGTGTATCATACCCATGGACCTCCCATTTCTTTAAAGAAGTGAGGTAGAGGTGTCTTATCTCTTCTTTGGAACAATACTTGTTCTTAGAAATTTTATAAGAATGACTTTTAATGGTTTTGTGGTCATATCATTGTAGTAGATAGATAGATAGATAGAGTCTTCATGGCTCTGCTTAATTTCACTCTGAATCAATTCATGTAGATTTTTCCATGTTTCTCTATATTCATCATATTCATCATTTCTTATGACATATTATGACATCATGTTCCATCACATTCATGTACTGTACCACAATTTTTTTGGCCATTCCCCAATTGATAAGCATCTACTTTGTTTCCAATTATTTACTATCACAAAAAAGTTCTTCTATAAATATTTTGTCATTTCTCCTTATTAATGATCTCCTTAGAGCTGTTAAGTCCAGTAATGGAATCTCTGGGTCAAAGCATACAGACATTTTAGTTGCACTTTTAAAAAATGACATTTAGGCATACTACCTCTCTACCTCAGTCTCCCTTGTCTTTCTGCCAACTTGTAAGGCCCTGTTGTTATCTGGATCAAAGCAAGTCAACCTTTGTGCTTAACAAAAACTAATGAGCAACATGGCAAACAGCCAAATAGTACTGATTTTTCACTTTGCTAGAAAAGTAAATAGCAATGTGTCTAAAATTAGAGCAAATCCAAACAAAAAGATATAAACAGCTGGCATTAGTCCTTAAATCTCAAAACAGACAAAATGATGGTCTTCCACTATGGTAAAGGTGGAAATAACACTGGATTTGGAATCAGAAAACCTGGGTTCAAATCCTGGTTTTGCTACTTACTACACTTGGGCAAGTCACTAGGCATCACTAGGCTTCCATTTCTTCCTCTGTAGAATGAGAGAAATTGAACGATATTGCCTCTAAGGCCCCCTAAATGTACAACTTAGCCACATGAAGACTGGTACCAGGTACCAGATTCCCACAGAGTGAATCTAATTTCCTGTAATTTTGTTGAAAAAGAAATCTAGTCAGTTACTCATTCAAACACTCACATAAGAAATCTACTGTGGCACTGTGTCCAACACACAATACAAGCCAATGTGCTACATTTTGGTGCTCAGGTAACACAAAAATCTGCCAAGAAAAATATAGTACAGAATGAAGAGCTAATAAAATATGCTTTCTAATGAAACTTGCCTCAATATAATGAGCTCACAATTCTGAATACCCCCTTATAATCGGAAGAGCCGATCTATTTTTGATAGCTGGGGTCCCTGGAAGCCCCTAATTCAAGAAATCTTTTGGACTAGGAGTCTTTGGAGAATGACTGGAGTTTTCAGTTCTATGTTAATCTGAAGCTCATTTTTAAGTGCTGTTTTTATTCAGCATGGTTCTACTTTCAGTTTATTGATCTTTAAATTTAATTTCAGAAAAGTACCAGAATGAGAAGACCTGAGGCTTTCCCATGGCTTCTCCAAGGCTTAGAATTTAACTTACTCATCAGCCTTTTAGACAGTTTAGGGCTCTAAATTTACAGATGAGATCTTAATGGAAAGGGGGTGGGAAAGAGGGGAATTGGTGAGAAAATAGGAAAAAGAAGTAAATGATTAGCATATACACATATACTGAGCATATCCTGTGTGGGAGCCACTGAGCTAGGTGCTAACTATGATACAGAGGTATGAAATACAATTCCTGCCTTCAAAAACCTATAATTTAGTTAGGGATATAAGATTTAAGTATAAAAAGATAAATAACAATATAAGATAGGATACTCTTAGTCTAAATAAGTATTAATGATTAAGTACTAAAAGTTAACTAAATACTAAGAAACTAAGTACAAAAAGGGAATGATCTCCAAAATCTGGGACCCTCTTCAGAAGTCTTAGAATCACAGACCTTCAGAGCTAGAAGTGTCTAGATAGACATCTATCCCGAGGTTCTTAACCTGGATCTGCAAGGTTATTGAAAATATTTTATAACTCTATTTTGCTATAATTGTTTTCCTTTATCTTGGAATTTTATGCATTTAAAGAATATTAGTCTAAGGAAGAGTCTGCAGGCTTCGTCATTCTGCCAAAGGGGGCCATGACACAAGAAAAGGTTAAGAAACCCTAATTTAGACCAATCCCATCATTTTAGATGTAGAATGCTTCGTGGAACAAGTGAGATTTGAGCTAGGTCTGCAAGTATAGCTAGGACTGAGGCAAATAGAAGAAAAGGCAGGGAAAAAAATGTTAGACAGGGAGACTGTGAGCAAAGATATGGAGCTAGAATGCATATGATTTGTTTGGGAGGAAATGCATAGAACCACTTGCCCTATTTTTGCACATGGTGGGAGGCAATTTTTAAGAAGTAGGCAAGAGCTAGAACATGAATACTAGAAAACAAGGATAATTTTGCTTTTTTCTTTGTGTCTCTCGCTTCTAAAATAATGCTTTGCACATAGTGAATGCTTAATAAATATTTGTTGCATTGAATTGCAGGGCATTGAATGCCAATCAAAAGAGTTTGGGTATTGTCCTATGGATAATGGAAATCTATTAAAAAGCTTTTGAATAGGGGGTTAATGTGTTCAAAGTGTTATTTTAGAGAGATTGTGTGACCCAGATTGGGCCAGGGTAAGACAGGAGATAGGGAACTTAATGAACAAAATATTGCTATATACCAGGTGTGAGATAGTGAGGGCTTAGGCAAGGAAGATAGCATCGAAAATAAAATGGAAAGAACAGATCAGAAAGATACTAGCTCTAAGACAGAAAGAAAAGTCATAATGTGTACCAAAGCATTCATAGCAGCATTGTCTGTGGTAGCAAAGAACTGGAAGAAAGTGGGCATGCATTATGGCATGTTAAAATAATGAAATATTACCAAGCCTTAAGGTACAATAAATATGAGGAATTTAGAGGAAAATGGTAAGTTCTATAGGAATTAACTATATATGAACTACATGAAGCAATCGTAACCAGGAAAACAAAACCATTACAACAATGTAAATGAGGGGAAAATTAAAACCAAAACGAACACTAATTATAATGAGTTTAAAAAGGAGATAAGGAAATACACCATATTCTTTTTGTTAGAGAGGTGTGAGGACTATGGGTACTGAATATTGTATACATTTTTCAGACAGTTGGCATCAATCGGCTTTGTTTAGCTGATTTTGTTTTCTTTGCTACTAGGAAAGGAGTAGTGTGGGGCAGGGAGTGGGAGATGTTTATATCCAGAATAGACTGTGATGTAAAAACAAAGTTCATCTTTTTGAAAAAAATAATTTAAAAAAAGAAAGACATTATGACCTCATTGCTAAGACATGATTGTGGAGAGATCAAATTATCACCAGGACAGCCAAACCCCAGCTTTGACAGCTGTCTCCTCCTCTGTAAAATGAGGGGGTTGGGCTAAAACGACCCCTATGGTCCTTTCAGGCTCTGAATCCTATTGTCCTCTCGGGACAGTTAATAAGTTGTTGAGACAATAAAAGGTACAAATTTATGATGGTCTAACTATCTCAGCAACTGTGACAGCAGGACTGGCTTCTCAGCATTCCTAACAAAATAGCTAGGGCTCCTTCTCTTTTGTAGGATCTTTGGATCAGCCATACACACCAGGAAAATGGCTGGTCTTTCCTAAGGCGGGGATCCTCCCTGGGAGGAGTGCCAAGCTACTTCTTATTCCTAGACCCCTCAAAGTTTCGCAGTGCCACAAATTAATAGATGTTAATCACTCTGATCTAGAGCTACACGAGGAGGATTATATGACCCAGACTAGACCTTGAAGTAGGTTAATTCTAGACCTCAACCAATGCCTATTCATAGCTCAGATCTGTAGGAAGCAGCATTAACTTAATTCAGATTCTTCACTAATGTGGATATAAATGCCTAAGAAGTCCTAGGCCTACTAGTCTTACTGGGCGGCAGGGCAGAGGAGCAGAGAGAAAAGAGTGGATCTCCCACTTAGTGTATCATAGACTTGGAACTGGAAGGGACCTTGGAGATAATCTAGTCCAGCCTTTTAATCTGACAAATAAGGAAACTGATGCTCACAAAGGGGAAGTGACGCTCGAGGATTATAGATTTAGGACCGGAAGGAGCCCTAGAGGTCATCTAGTCAAACATCATCACTTCCTACACCAGCTAGTTCCTTTATTAAGATGACAATGATGAGTCCTGAGGCCGTTAAGCACTAAGGTGTATGTGAGGAGGATTTTGTTATCTTTTTTAGAGTTCAGTTTCTCAGGATCCATGGCCATGCCAAGGTCTTGTTTCCAGGTGTTAGATAATAACTCCCAGAATAGCCCCAAGGATCCTGGATAGTAATTCCCAGAATCATAGTGATAGGCAGTCATAATGAGCTGCGCTGTGAGATATAGGGGTGACATAATTGATATTCACTGTGCTTGAGCAGAATGATGATATTGCTTAAGTTAACCTGTGAGCTTAATGTTGGCAAGATGCCTTCTTTGTCTGTTGCCTTATAAAACAGGTGGGCATTGGTCAGTGAGTTGGAGAAGCCATGGGTAATGCATAGAGGAATGCATGTGCCTGCCTCAACCAGCCCCCATTGAGGTTGGAGGGCAATTAGGGAAGTGCAGGAGCTGTGCTTATCTCAATTGACCCTATAGAGACATAGGGGTAGTTGCCCCCCTTCTTGCTGACCCTTGTGAGAAGGGTAATTAGGGAATGTTTGATTAGGGAATGTTATAGGATCTGGTTTGTGCTAATTATCAGCAACCTTCTGAAAAGACTAGACTAGAATAAAGCTTATTATTAACCCCTCCGAAGCTGTTTTTTCTGTCTGACCAGAGCAAGAGTGAACCTGTTAGAGGCTGGAGCGCAGAACCTCCAGTGCCTCCTCTGTGTTATCAGTGAAACATAAGGTTATACAGGTTCTAAGTGTAAAACTAACATTTGAACTCAGTCCTCTGACTCCAATTCCAATGCACTTTTCACTTCATCTTACTGCAAGAGCTACATACGAGCTGGCCTAGGCTCATAGTATTTTACTTTCAGGTAACCTTGGGTTTCCCTGTACCCTCCCCATTCCCATCACCCCCAGGATAGCCGAGGGAGTCCCTCCCCCCTGTTCTTTGATTTCATGTCATGTTTAGAGATCGGTAAATAAGCACAACCTCTGGGGTGGGGACAAGGAGAAAGAAAAGAAGATGATCCCCATTATCACTGACAAAAATTGGTGGGGACAGGAGATGTTTTGGTATAGGGACAACACATATATGAAAGGGGTATTAATGACAGCATGATGTGGTAGAAAGAGCACTGGATGTAGAATCAAGAAAACCTGGGCTGCAGTTTAGACTTGAGCAAATGGCTTCACCTTTGGAACTCGATTTTCTCAATTGAAGAGATGATCAACAGCTTTGAGGTAAAATGCTATGTTGCGTGCAGCACATGGTTTGGAAAACACTACCCTAGGCGTGCATGGCCGAGGCAAGTTTGGAAGCTTCTTCTCTTTTGTTTGTGCCATAGTCCCACAAAAAAAGCAAAGAACAAGAATATATCTGGAGCAGGAACTCTGGGTTATCCGGAGTTTAGGTACTGAGCTGCCTCCAGAGTTTGCAAGATCAGACTGTTTCAAAGCTGTAACCCCTGGGGTGCAAGGAACTAGGCACAGTTTTATTTTTAGGCCACAGAATCCTTTTGAAATGTCTCTGCAGGTCGTTACTTCTTTTGCATTACCATCATCTGAATTCAAATCACCCCACATGTGGGCTGTCCTAACAGCCTCTTACCTGGTTTACCCACATCCAGTGCCTCACCTCTCCAATATCATGCACTTGGCCACTACATTAACCTTCCTGAAATACCAGTTTTATCTTATCCCTGAGGAGTCAGACACAACTGAATGACTGAATAACAAGAAACCTGCCCAAAAGCTTCTACTGGCTCCTTCTTGAAGGAAGAAATGGCAACCCTGGAGTGACTGGTTGAATATGGAGAATGAGCCTGAGAGAGAAGGCAAAGATAAATCTGAAGTCTTGAGCCTAGTTTACTGGGAGACTGACAGTACTATCAGCCAAAAAGAAAGGATATTAAAAGATAGAACTGGTTTTGTGGGGAAGGTGATGGCTTCGGATGAATCTGAAGTTCCAGTGATACATACAGGTGGAATGTCCAGGAAGTTGGACTTCGGGGATTGGAATTCAGGAAAGAGGGGTCAGGGCTGGAAACATAGATTTAGTCACCATCGGGAAAGAGGTGGAAAAGATGTGAGAGTAGATGAGCTCCCTGAGGAAGAGAGTGGAGAAAGAAAAGAGCAGAAAGCTAAGGACTGAACCTCAGGGATAACCCATATTTAGGAGGAGGAAAAAGAAGACAAGCTTTGGAAGAGACAGAAAAGGAGCAAAGAGGTAAGCAGAGACTCAAAATCATGTAGTGATGTGGAGGCCAAGACAGGAAAGAAGAGGGGGGGGCAGCCAACTGTGTGAGATTCTGCATCAACACCAAAGATCACAAAATCAGAAATTTGGAGATGTAAGGGACAATAGAGGTCCTTGAGTTCAGCACTCTTATCTTATAGGTGAGGAAACTGAAGCAGAGACATTCAGTGATTTTCCTGAGGTCATACATCTAGTAAGTGTCTGAGGTGAGATTTACACCCAGATCTTCTTGAGTTCAACCTCAGTTCTCTGTGCACTACGCCATGCTGCCTCTGAGGAAGCGGGGAAGAAAAAGAACAGACACTAGGTTTGGTTATTAGTGTATTAAGAGATCATTGGTAACTCTTAAGAGTCAAGTTTCAATAGATTGAAAAGGATAGGGGAAGCTAGGTGGCACAGTGAGTAGAGCACCAGCCCTGGAGTCAGGAGGACCTGAGTTCAAATTCGACCTCAGACACTTGACACACTTACCAGCTATGTGACCTTGGGCAAGTCACTTAACCCCAATTGACCTGCCTTCCCCCCTCACAAAGCAAAAGGAAAATCAAGAAAAGAAAACAATGAAAGCCCAATTATAAGGGCACGAGGGCTAAGAGGAAAGGCAACTGTAGTATTGTGGATAGAGAAGCCAGCCCAGGGTCAGGAAGACTTGGGCTTAAGTCCTGTCTCTGACACAGACTGACTGTGTAATCCTAGGGAGTGCTCATAAGACAACAAGCTGCCAAGGCTTACTAAGTTTGATGGAGGGAGTGCCCTATGTTGATGAAACCACAAGTACAGGCCGATCCAAGGAATGAGAGAGTGTGAGGAAAAGAAGTCAACAAGCATATAGGCTTATCCAAGGAGAAGCCTGATAATGTATAGAATAAGAACAGTAAGGTTTAGGGTCTGGTGGGGGAAAAGGGAGGGGGTCAGATAACAAGACCTATCCACTGTATCTCCTTCGATTTTCAGTACAATATCTCTACTCAACTCTGGTGATCTCCTCCCTGTCTCTGAACCTGAACATTCCATACTACCAACTTGAAGCCCTTCCTCTTCCTCTTAACCTATCCAATTACTAGTCCTCAAGGCCCTGCCTTTTCCCACTGCTCCAGCCTATGTTAATATGGCCCCTATTCCAAAATACAATATTTGTAGAGCTAACTTGGGCCCTGAATTACATACATACTGCCTTATATTGTTACTCAACTACTTTTTGTGTGTATGCCTCATCTTCCCAACTAGGTTCATAGGACCTTAGGTATAGAGCTAGTAGGAACCTGAGTGGCCCTCCTCCCTCATTTTACAGATCTAGAAATTGAGGACCAAGGAGATTAGGTGATTTGACCAAAGTAACACAAGTAGCAAGTATTGAGGCAAAATTTGAACCCCAGACCTCAAACTTCAGAGCCAGTGCTCTCTTCAATCTATCGCTGCTGCTTCCTCTTTCAGAGAGGTGATATTTTCTATTTCTTTTATTTTCTCCTCTACTCCTCGCATGGTAATATTGCATAGATGAGGCCCTCAATAAATATTAAATGAATGAACCTACCATCGGACAGTTCTGCCTTGGTTTCCTCTCAGGATTTCCAATCAAGGTATAGAGGTGTCAGTAAGAAAGGAGGGAAATATGGATCCAATCTATATTCCAGTGCCATGACTTAGAGGACCTTTATGGTCTCTTGGTTATTCCCTGGGAACAGCCCTATATTTCCAGATAATTCCCACAGTTTGTAATTCCTATGACCAATAGGTAAGTGGCCACTAACTAGAAGGTCCTGATGCTTCATGAGCAGCCACTCCTTTTATGTCACAACCCCAGAGTACCAGCACCAAACTGATAAGAACATTAAACTAAGGACAAAACAGTCAGCTGTGGCTATTAAGTCAGTGATGCTTCTGGATTTGTACATTAGAATTAGTGGCTGCATTGAATCCATTTGGTTATACCCCTTGCCTCTCTTCAGGTCTTGGGTACCACAGTTTAGGAAGGATGTTGACCAACTCTGCTTAGCAAGGACCTGGCACATAGTTGGTCCTTAATAAATGCTAGGTGACTGACAAAACAGAATATAGTCAGGTGAGGGTCTCTAGGGTAGTATACAAACTCAAAACTATGTGGTAAAGGCTCATTTTAAAGAATTGGGATGTTTAGTCTGGAGAAGGGAAAGCATAGGCGGGACCTAAAACTCATCTCTCCATTTTTAAAGAACTGTCATGCAAAAGAGAGATAAACTTATTTTTTCATAATTCCAGCAATGAACTCTACTACCAACAGATGAAAGTTATAGGGAGACAGATTGATTCAATGAAAGGAAAAATTAAAGCTTTCCAAAACCAAAATGAACTGTCCTGTAAAGTGGTGAATTTCTTGTCATTGGATGTAAGTAACCACCTATCAGGAATGCTATAAAGACCACTCCTGCACCAGCTGGAAGGTTGGATAAGATAACCAGTAAAGCACTATCCGGCTCTGAAACCTTACGGATTTTGTTCACTCCTTTGGAGTAATCTTTAACTCCTCACCCTGCTTCAATCCTTTTATTAAATCAGAGGCCAAGTATTATTGATTTCACTTCCAAATCTCTCACATTGGTTCTCTTCTCTTTGCTCATACTACAATCACCCTAGACCTTCCTCATCACTATTATAATAGCCTCCTCATAGACCTAACAAAGTGATATTGTTAGGGCACAAAGGTGACCACGTCACCCGGGCTGCAAAGGCTCCCTCTTGCCTCTAGGATCAAAAACAAACTCTTCTTCTTGGCACTTAAAGCCTTTTGAAATCTGGCTCTGGGCTACCTTTCCTGACTTATTGTACATTAGTTCCTTCAGCCACTCTGTGTGAAACTGGGCCTGTACATGACATTGTATTTCCTATCTCTGTGGCTTGAAAGCTCTTTCTCCTTACCCCTGCCTCTTAGAATCTTTCGCTTCCATGGAAGCCCAGGTCAAATGCCAATTCCTACATGAGGCCTTTCCCCAATCCCCCAGCTACTAGCCCTCCCTCTCTCATCTCTTACACTATATATACTGTAGATGTTTGTTTTAAATTTACTTATACATATCAATTTCCCTGATAGAAGATCCTTTAACAACAGGGTCTGTTTCAGTATGTCTTTATATCTTGAATGTCATGAACAGTAACTGGAACACAGTAGGTGCTTAATAAATACTTGCTAGGTGACTGAGTGACTATGCTTCTTCTATCCTTGCTCAGTGTGCACAGAATGAGAACTATGAGGAGACAGCTTAGTTGGCTTGCAAGGCCTGATGCTGACAGGACTCAGAACAGCTTTATTGATTTATACTGCAGAAGATAAGATAAGTTTGCCATTTAAAATGTGGCAGTTTGGACTTGGCAACTTTATGAAAACTCTCCAAAGGTGCCAAAGTTTGGTATATGACAATTCTTCTTTTAATTCTTGCATTTCGATAACTCTGAAATGACTCGACTAATTTTTTAATTAAAAAACAGTACCTCCCAAATACCTTGTTAGATGTTTCTTGGCCAAATCTATGAAAAATAGGTATTTAAAAAGTGAATTTGTCTGCCATTTGTCTTAACGGTTTTGTCATTCTGATAATTATAGAGGCCCACAAGATCATATCTCAAGTGTTAGAAAGGACCTTAGAGAAAATTGCACTCTAGTGGTTCTCAAAGTGTGGCTCTTTTAGGATATCTGCAAGGTCAAAATTATGTTCATAATAATAAGGTAAATTATCAACAGATATGACTCATATAAACAAAAGCTCTTTGAGTAGTCCTCAATAATTTTTAAGAGTATAAAGGGGTCCTGAGACCAAAAAGTTCGGGAAATGATGATCTAATCTAATTCCCGCATTTTGCAGTTGAAGAAACTGAGACCCCGAGATGTGCAGTAATCGATTGCCCAAGGTCACACAGGTAACAGAGTGTGGAGAGCCAAGTGCTGAACCAGTGCTCTTAAGACTGGAAGAGTTTTAGAAAGTTGATTTAGTTTAGTGGTTTGCAAATTGTTTTGATTTAGAAGCTATTTTGTTGGAGCTAAAAGACATGTAGGATTGTCTCCCTCACCTGTCCCCATTTTCTACCTTAAAACAATTCACAGTCCTATAAAGGCCAACACATTGCACCATAACTAGGATGGGGCAAATTTAGAGGGTGCCAGTTTTAGAGGGTACTAACAACACTTTTCAGTTCTTCAGCTACAGAAAAACAACAGAGCTTAGCACCTAGTTAGTAAGAGTAATTGGCTAAAATATAAAGTTACTAGATTCGCATCGAGAGAGCTCCGGCTCTCCCTTTCCATTCCCACCACCTTTAGCCTCACAAGACTCTCTCTCCCACATTCCCCTCAAACTGAAGGCTCGCTTCTTTCCACTTCCCTTGGGTGCAGTTTATAGAACTTGCCCCAGGTGGCAAAAAGTCAAGCTACAGCTCAGATAACTTTAAATTCAGGACCTCCAACCACAAATTTTTTTTTAAAAAGAGGACTCCTTAGCATTTTAAAATGAAAAATAAACAATTTTTTTAAAAAGAATGTGCCCTTCTTTCCTCCTGCTCAATATAAAGTTAATATTTATATGTCTGTTTGGTAATAAGTAAATATTATTGCAGCTACACCGTTAAGGTTTCTGTGTCCTAAAACGTAGGTTCAATTCTGCACTGGAAAATATATTTAAGATGACAAAAGGTAGAAATAATGTTGGAGGTGCTGTGGAAAGACAGGCACATCAATATACTGTTAGAGCAGTGAACTGGTCCACCCCTTCTAGAAATTAGTTTGAAACCATGATAGAGAAGTGGATTAAAAATTCATTTCCTTTGACTTCGTGATACCACTGCTGGGTATTTACCCCCAAGGAGGTCAAAAGCAGAGGAAAAGGTCCCACAGTTAGCAAAGTGTTAAGAGCAGCATATTTCATGCCGGCAAAAAACTAGAGACAAAATGGATGTCCACAAATTAAGAAATCGCTAAACAAATTATAAGAATTAAGAGAATATGATCACACCATTGGAAATAACAAATAAGAGGAACTTAGAAAAACAGGAAGATTCGTATGAAATTATGCAGATCAAAAGACTCAAAACCAAGAGAATAATATGCAAAAGACCACAAGAATAAAAAAGAAAATGACATTAAGAAACATCAGGGCTCAGATTAGTGCAATGTCCAATCCTGATTCCAGAGGACCAATGATAAACGTATCTCCCTCCTTTAGGAAAACAAATACTTAAGTATAGGTACAGAAATGGGCATATGTTGATGTGTTGTCAGAGTGTTTGTTTTGTTCACATGTATTTCTTTGTTACAAGAGAGGGCTCTATAGGAAGAGAATGATCACGGTTTTTGGGAAATGAAAGTGATGTTGAAAAAATTTTAAGTTTTAAAAATAATGTTCTTAGAAGACATTTTGATATGCTTTGTGTTTTGGACAATATGAAAAATTAACTTGAAGATCATAACTTGCTGGATAGATAAGAATCCACTCTATTTTTTAAAGAACTCCAGAAAAGGAGGAGAATTAAACAATTTCTATTGATAATTCACCCCAATGTATAATGGCTCTTTTGGGAAATTCTTCCTTCGTGTTGAACCTAAACCCTGCATGCTGTGGTGTAAGCCAATCTGTTCTGTCCCCAGGAGAGAGAAAGGGAACAGCTGGTCAACATCTCTGTATAACTTGAAAAGAATTATTAAGTCACTTCTCAATCTTCCTTGCTCTAGGTTAATTCAGCTTGGGTCCCACAGGCTTTCCCAGTTGGTCTTATTTTTTAACCCTAAAGTGATCTTTTCTGAACTATTTTCATATTCTGTGACTGAAATTTTCAAATTAATTTTCTGTCTCATTTTTTTAAAGTAGCGAACACCAACTGGCTGAACGTGTTTACATAGTCACAAACATGAGAATTCCTTCTTGCTCCTAGGCTCTTGGTTCTCTTCCCCGCCACCCCGCCCCCTGCCAACTCTAAACATCCTATTCAACATCTAAATATAATTTGTAAAGATTTTCCAGTATTACATCTTAAAAGGCACCGTATTCCCAGAAGAAATGCAAGTTTCTATGCAGTTGTGCAAATAAGCCATCCTTATTTTTGACAGAAAGATAGATAGTCGTATACTCCAACTCTATTGTGTCAGGTAGGCAATGTGGTTTTATTATAATAATAACTGATGTTTACACAAAGCTCTAAAATTTGCAAAGTGCTTATCTCATTTGAGTCTCATAACGATGCTGTGAGGTAGATATTAAAAGTGTTATTGTTCTCATTTTAAAAATGAGGAAGCAGAGACGCGGAGATTTTGACTTGTCAAGGGTCACACAGTAAGTGGAGAAGGAAGGATCTGAATCCAGTTTTCCTGACTCTAAATCTAGCACCCTAACCACTCTATACCAACTCTATACCATCTCTTCTGTACCATACTAGTCCCCTTCCCATAGTCCATAGACTACTTGCTTGGGAATCTGGAAAACTTGGATCTAAATCTTGCCTCTGAAACTTAGTACATCTTTGATGGCAGGTAAGTCAATTAACTTTCTCAAATTGAGTGAGAGATACGGGTACTTTTCCTTACAGATTTTATTCTCTTTGGCTCCCACAACCCTATTTCATTGAAGAATCCCCATTTCCTCTCAGATACTACATGGCAGTATAGTATCTGGTGTAGTATCATGGAGGCAGCACAAAAAGTTAGATGGCACAGTAGATACAGTGCCAGCCCTGGAGTCAGGAAGATTCATCTTTTTGAGTTCAAATGTGACCTCAGACACTTACTAGCTGTGTGACCCTGGGCAAGTCACTTAACCCTGTTTATCTCAGTTTCCTCACCTGTAAAATGAGCTGGAGAAGAAAATGGCAAACTACTCCGGCAGCTTTGTCAAGAAAAACTCCAAATGGGGTCACAAAGAGTCAGACAGGACTAAATAACAACATTACATGCTGCTTATGAATCACCTCAACGTCAAGTTCATACTTAAATGAAAAGTTTTATTAGGTTAGTTAAAGGATGATAAAATTAAGAAGCATTAGACATATTTATCACATACAATGGGAGTGAGATTTAGTTCCCTCCCAAGGTCAGTTGATATAATCATAGAAAGCAGGAGTAGGCAACAGAAGTAATGATATATTAAGAAGTTAATAAAGTGAAAAGACTAGTTGACTTTGTTCTCCCTTTATGAAGTGTGAAGGGGTTCTCCCTTATAAGAACTGAAGAGGCAGCTGTCTATTGGCTGGGGATAGATTGACCACACCTCAATATCCTTTAAAAAGGTAAGCACCTGAATCCTAGAGGTAGCTAAATAGTAAGAAAGGTCAAGCCATTTTAGACATGGAACAGCTTTTTGGAGTATGGATCTTATGCCTCTAGTCGACACCAGCAAAGCCTGAAACTCCTGCCATTGACCACAGAATCTAACAGTTGACCCATCAAACCTCCTTTGAACCTGTGAGTATATTTGCTCCCTAGGAATCCAACCTGTGAATGCTAAGTTGGAGAGGTAACCCTCGAGGGAGGTGTTATTCATATGTTGCAACATGTCAATCATTTCTTATCTCCAATCATGCTTCCAGACTGGATTCATCTTAAATTTTTTACTCTCTTTTGTCTTCCTAGCTGTGAGAAAGAGACAACTCAGAAGCTCAGTGGCTTATAATGAATTTCTCACCTTCTAGTAAAGTGAGAGAAGGATTTAGGCAGTCATCTCACAATAGGTTGTCCTTGTAGGATTAAGGAGTACAGATACTCTCAATAATTTTCTTGGTTTTAGATGTAGCTGCCTGGATGAACCAGATAGTAGGCTACCTGGGTCCATGGTCCTACAGTTCTGGATCTTATAAACTCCAGGGTGTATTGGTCTGGCTCATGCACCTGTCTATCCCTGAAATCTCAAGGGCTGAAAAAGCTAATGCCCACAGAATGCTGCCTGCCTGTCTGTCATAAATCTAATCCCAACAAAGAACGGAGGGACAAATGTGGCTACATTGAGCCCCCAAATACTGTTGCTTTCTCCTTCCTTTCTCTTTTCTCATATGTCTTACAGCAATCAAACCAATGCTATACGTGCTAGCATGGAAACCAACTGGAAAGTGTCCTGGTATTGTTGGCGCCTATGAAACACTCTATCCCAAGGCTCTGGGATTGTGCCCTGATACATTCATTCCCTAGATTACTTTGAGTATGAGGATATTAAAAGTACAGTTCTTACTCAGTCATTTTTCAGTCATGTCTGATTCTTTGTGACCCAATTTGGAATTTTCTTGGCAAAGATACTGGTGTGATTTGCCATTTCCTTCTCCAGTTTATTTTACAGATGAGGAAATTGAGGCAAATAAGGTTAAGCATCTTGCCCAAGGTCACAAAGCTAGCAAGTGTCAAAGGCCAGATTTGAACTCAGGAAGAGGAGCCTTCCTGACCCCAGGCCTGGCACTCTATCCCCTGCACCACTTAGCTGCCCTTCAGAGTACAGACTCATAGGCAAAGGGACAGCACAAATCACAGGACCATTGAATCTCTAAGATAGATTTGAGTTCATAAATCTCTTAGTTTATCCTGTCTTTGAGAAGAATCATGTCTTTAAAAATCCCTCCAAACTAGTCATTCAGGCTTTGCTAGAAGCCCTCTGGTGATAGGGGCTCATCTCACTTTAGTAGTAAGTTTATGCTAATGGTAAGTTGAAATCCTTCTTCAGCAACTTTTATGTACCACTCCTAGTTCTTCTATCTAGGGTCAAACAGAGCAATTATATCTTCCTGATTATCTCTTCCAATTTATGTCTATTTTTACCTTTGCTTTGGCTGAGATCATGATTGCTACACCTGCCTTTTTCACTTCGGCTGAAGCACATTAGATTCTACTCCAGTCCTTTATTTTAACTCTGTATGTGTCTTTCTGTTTCAAGTGTGTCTCTTGTAAACAACATATTGTTGGATTCTGCTTTCTTATTCATTCTGCTCATTCCATTCACATTCACAGTTAAGATTATTAACTGTTCATTTCCCTCCATCCTGTTTTCTTCTGTTTCTTCAAAATGAAGTAATAAATTTTTACAGCAAGTTTCTCTGATAAAGCCCTCATTTTTCAAATCTATAAAGAATTGAGTCAAATTCATAAGAATACAAGTCATTGATAAATGGTCAAAGGATATGAATAGATAGTTTTCAGAAGAAGAAATAAAAGCTACCTAGAGTGATATCAAAAATGCTCTAAATCACTTTTGATTAGAGAAATGCAAATTTAAACAACTTTGAGGTACTACTTCATCCCTATCAGAGATGACCAGCGCTGCAGGGGATATGGGAAAATTGGTACACTAATGAATTTTTGATGGAATGGCGGAGTGGTCCAACCATACTGGAGAACAATTTGGAACTACACCCAAGGGGCCATCAAACTGCCACCTAGTAATACCACTATTATATCTTATCCCAATGAAATATATATATATATATATATATATATATATATATATATATTTGTGTGTGTATATATATACATATATGTATATATACACATATATACATATACATATATACATATACATATATATGTATATACACACATACATATATATGTATATATACATATGTATATATAGCTGCTCTTTTCATGGTGTCAAAGAATTGGAAATCGAGGGGACGCTCATCAATTGGGGAATGGCTGAACAAGTTGTGGCATACGGTTGTGATGTACTACTATTGTGCTATAAAAATAACGAGGGGGGTGGTTTCAGAGAAACACAGGAAGGCTTATATGAAGTTATATAAAGTAAAGTGAGAAGAACTGGGAGATCTTTGTGCATAGTAACAGCAATGTTGTAACAATGATCAACTGTGAAAGACTTGGTTGTCCTGATAGATACAATGATCCAAGACAATTCCAAAGGGCCCAAGATGAAAAAATTCTACCAGCTCCAGAAGGAGAACTAATGAACTCTGAGTGCAAATTGAAATATAAATTTATCAGTTTCTTTATTTTTTTTTGCTTTTTTAAGAAATATGGTTAATATGGGAATATGTTTTGAATGATTTCGCAGGTGTAGTTGATATCTTTGCTTACCTTCTTAGTGGGTAGGAGAGCAGTAGGAGGGAGGAAGAGAATTTGGAACTCAAAATTTAAAGAGAAAAGAATATTTAAAGTAAGTAATAAATTTTTAAAAAACAAACAAAGCAGCCAAGATGCTGTGGGTATGTTTCAGCTTAAAATTAACTACATTTATTCTGGGGAGGTAATTCTGACATTCTTAGAGAAGAGAAAAATGAAAAAAAACCTTATAAAGCCATGATATTTACCAAGAATAATTAGTGAGGAAAAATGCATATTATCTTCATCTGCACTACAGATTCCATTTGGTACAGTTAACACAAAATTTGACCTATTCCTTTCCAATCTTTTTCACCTGTAGGCTAGATGGGTTATCCCTTTTTCTCTCAGTCCTTAAAGACACAGACTTTCTGGCTGGGTTCTAGGTATAACCAGGGTTTTAAATTGAAACCCACCCAGTCTCTGCCTCTGTCTGTCTCCATTTCTCTCTGTCTCTCTTTCCTTGTCTTTCTGTCTCTGTCTTTCTTTGTCTCTATTTTTCCTCTGTCTCTCTGTCTTTCTCTGTCCAGTGACTTGCCCATGGCTGTACATCTAGTCTTTGTCACAAGCAGGACTTGAACCCTTCCTGATTTCAAGGTTAATCTTCTCTCCATCCTGCCTATATATTTACAGCCCATATAATTGGGGAAGGGATTTATTTCTCACAGGGCTTTAAGCTCTGATTACCTGTGGGAGTTTACATTCATTTTGTGATATTCCAGCACTCTGGAATGAACTAAATCCATCTCTGCCTCTATCTGCCTCTCTTTCTATCTGTCTCTGCCTATTCTGTCTCTCTGGATCTTCCCCCTTTATTTTCTTCCCCCTACACAACAAAATTCTAGCAATTCCCATGGAAAAGCTCTTGAACCAGAGTGAGTTGTCTCAGTTTTCCACTAGTTTGAAACTTCAGGCCTGGAGAATGGAGCTTTTTCACGTACAATATAGGCAAAGGAGGGAGGGCCAGACCATCTCCTTACAAGTAAAAATGGCAAGATAGACTATAGGACTTTTGCCTTTCTATGTTTACAAGCAAGAGGTTTGTATTGTTCTATTCATGGGGTCAGTATAAAAGAAAGAAACTAAGCATTTACAAAATAATTAAACTATCTAGATATATTATAAAAATTAAAGCAATTTTATTCCTTCTTAAAACAACCAAAATATCCTAGTTTTTATATAGTGTAAAATTTTACTTAACTCTTTAGCTTATAAATGGATTGTGATTTATTCATTACAAGCATAAGGAATCATTTTGAATAGTGTAGTTATATTAGCTAGATCACTTTATTGGCACATCAAATATTTCCAACTATTTTTTAACGTTTGGCCGAAATACAAATACATCTTTTTCATACCTGATTTCCCTGGATTTTTTGCCCATGTATGTTTTTACAGAAATGTAATCCACATGGTTCTTATTCATTTATGCTTAGTTCATCAAAATTTTGCTTTTTTAAGTTATTTGATGTGCGTGAAACTTTTTATGAACCTTTTTGTAAGCATTTAAATCTTTTTTTTCCTCAAAGCAAACTCTTTTTTTTTTCCGTGGGTAAACTAATTTGGACACCAAATGTTTTATGTTTGCTTATAAACTCAGTTATCTCTTAGAATTGTAAAAGTCTTATTTTTTAATATTAATAAAATACCTTTCACTTGCATCTAATATCTAAGACAACTTAGGAATATTTAATTAATTTCCTCTAAAATACCTTTTAAAAATGTTTTTGTTGTTATTCTGAACTTGACAAACATTCTTCCAAGTTATTTTTTAAGTTATCTTTTCAGGGACAGAAGAGGTAAAGGGCTCCAGTTCTACTAGGACATTCCATTTCTATATTCTGTCTTCATCTCTATCTCTTAGAATATATATACATATACATATACACACATATATATATATATATATATATATATATGTATAAAATATTCTTCCAGGTACCACTTCCTGTGAAGACTTTCACAGTCCCTTCAATTCCCCCAGTTGGCAATGCCCTCTCCCTCCTCAAATCACTTTGATTTTGTATACTGTATCTCCTGCAGATAAAATATAAGCTATTTGAGGGCAAGGGCTTTTTAAGTTTGGGGCTTCTAGGAGGTGGAGTTGGAGTTGTCTTCCTTTTCCCAATGTCAAATAGTACCTTATATATAGTAGGTGCTTTGTCCTACTCTGTTCATAGGATCATAGATTTGAATTAGAAGAGATCTTATTAAAGGTTATCTAATCTAACCCCTTTATTATTTTACAAAAACAATGAAACTGAGGCCCAGAGAGTTTAAGCAATGTGCCCGAGGTCTCACTGAGAATAAGTGGAAGAGTCAGGATGTGAATCCAGTTCCTTGGACTCCACACAGGTATCCCTGTCTCAGGCTGGGCTGTACAATCTGGGCTACACCATGGTTACCTTAAAAGCAATTCGATGTTTAACTTCTTCGCTTCATGCAGATATATTGGTGCCATTCAACAGTCTTTCTTTATAGCCACTATTCACTGGCAAATAACCTCAAAAATAAAAAATTATTGATCTGTTTTTTAAAAATCCTCTCTTCCTTCATGCTAACTCAATGTGATTGCCTTTGATATATTCAGTCGAGTATTGTTTGTTGACTGATTAATCCACCAACAAGCATTGACCAAATGCCTTATATGCACCAGGCACCACACAAGGCATTGAAGATAGCTATACAAAGATTGACACAATGTCTACTCACAAGGTACTTACATTCTATTGAGGAAGACAATATGGAGATTATCTATATAGATATATCTAGATATAGATAGATGGATGGATAGAGAGATAGATAGATAGATAGATAGATAGATAGATAGATAGATAGACAGAATAAATAGAAAGAAAATAGTAAAAAATACAAAGTGGCTAAATACAAGGTACTAGGGAGAGAGGGCGCCAGCAAACAGCAGCATAAGGAAAGGCTTCGTGTAGAAAACGGTGGTTGAACTGAATTTAAAAGAAGAAAGATTGTACAAGGCAGAGGTGAGGGAGTAGGGACTGCATTCTAGGCATGGGTAACAACTACTCTAGAAGCATAGGGACAGGAATTGGAGTACTGTTACTTTGCTATGTAAGTATAGTCCTACAGATTATGGTAGCTGCAGCAGGAAATAATGAGGATAGTTTGTAGGATTTAGAGATGGTTTTTTAAAGCCCTTTGAAGGAAAATCATCATTTCCTATGTATTTTAGAATTATAGTTATTCTTGAGTTGGAAATAAACAAAGGCTGAAATTGGTGCCATTTTTTCAAGGATAAGGAGCAAAACCTAAAGGTTAGCACAGATTTCAACATGGATGATTTCTTTTTGCTTCTAGTACTTAAAATTTCAGGGGCAGCTAGGCAGTACAATAGATTGCAGGGGCTGGAGTCTGAAAGACCTGAGTTCAAATCCAACCTTAGACACTTACTAGCTGTGTAATCCTGGGCAAGTCACTTAATCTGTTTGCCTAAGTTTCTCATCTGTAAAATGAAGTGAAGGAAATGGCAAACCACTCCAGCATCTTTGCCAAGAAAAGCCCAAATGGGGTCACAAGAATCAGACATGACTGAAACAACCGAACGACAACTTAAAATTCCTCTGAAACATAGACACTTGAAATGGTATTTGTCTTTTCCACTGGTGGGCAACTCAGCTTCAAAAAGCAAACCTACTTCAAGGCGGGTGAAGGGATGGGATTCTTGCACAACTGAAGAAGCAACTGAAGAAGCACTGTGCTCTAAATCCTACCTGAGAAATGCAGCCTCACTCTTCCACAGCCATATTTCATCAATCCCTTATCACAGCTGGCTGGGACAGCAGGGGTCCATTATGTCAGCACATTTGAACTTTGCCAGAAAGGTGTTTGTATTTTGTCAGAGTCTGGGTTTATTGATGATGTGTGATTTATGATTCTTTGTACACACAGGGACCCATTATATTAGACCCTGGCATGTGATTAACATAAGCACAAGTATTCTGCTGAAGATTTGGGAAGTGTATAATCCAAGCAGCTACTGAGATTCCCTACAACTAGCGAGGAGGAAGACTAAGGATTTGGATATTTTAATACCCCATCACACAGGAGAGGTATCTGTCCTTCATCCTCTTGCCTCTGGAATACATTACCTACAATGCCTTGGTCATGCATAATAACTGAGAAACTACACTTCTTTTCTCATAATGCCCATTTGTACCTCATAAGAATAATGACTCCTAGAATGTTAGCACTAGAAAACTTCTGAAGTCCACTCTTCTTAATTCTATGAAGTAGATAATATAAATACGGTTAACCCCATTTTGCAGATGAGGGTAAACGTTTATTGAAGTCTTGTCAATTCTACTTCTACAACATTCTTCCCATCCTTCCCATGCTCTCCACCCACACAGTCACACCTCCTCTACCCCCAGTTCAGGCACTTATATATATTTCTCCTGACCTTTTTTTAAAAAATATACTTTATTGATGACTTTATTTATTCATTTATTCATTCATCCATCTATTTATTTATGTATTTCAGTCTCCCTTGTGACAAAGAAAAACAACTGAGTAAAAATGTCTTAAAATAGAGAATGTGTTTGACAATGTATATCATATTTTGTCCTTGTATTCCCCAACCTCTCTGCCATGTGGGAGGATAGCTTTTATTATCTTTTCTCCAGAATCTCCATTACACTTCAGTTTCCTTATAGTGATCTCTTCTTTTGCACTGTTGTAAGTATCAGATGCATTGTCCTCCTAGTTCTGATGGTTTCTCTTTGCATTAGTTAATACAAATCTTTCCATGTTTTTCTGAATTTCTCATATTTATCATTTCTTAATCCACTATAATATTCTGTTATGTGTATGCATCATAGTTTTTTTTCAGTTATGCCCAAACCAATGGGTACTTACTTTCTTTCTCATTCTTTGCTATCACAGAGTACGGCTTGCCTGAACTCTTAAAACATCCTCCTAATTGTTCTCTATTCTTCCACCAGGAGTTCTTAACTTTTTTTTGTGATATAGATGCCTTTGGCACTCTGGTGAAGCCAACGGACCCTTTCTCAGAATAATTTCCCCCTTCACTTTGCATTTGTTTCTTTGCCTGGTTTCAGCTCCACAGAACAAGATGCCCCCAGGCCAGGTATCCCATTGTGTCCCCCCTTTTCTGACTCCTTTCTGTATGGTCTCCCCCTTTACGTTGTAAGCTCCTCAAAAGTGGGGACTGTCTGCCTATTTATCACTTAATACAGTGTGTGGCATGTAGTAGGCACTTATTGAATGTTGATTGCATTGGATTATTGGATTGGATGTATTGAAATACATAAAATAAAATGTCTGGTATTACAAAGGAAACTAATTATACTGAAATCCAATTATTAAAATATTTTAAAAGTTCATGCTCCCTAGCTTAAGAACCCCTGATCTGCTTACTGCCTTCTCTAGTTTCTATATAGCTACCAAAGTAATATCCTTAAATCATAGGTCTAAATATGTGACTCCCTTACTCAATAAACTCCAGTGGCTCTCTATTACCTCTAGGAACAAATGCAAACTCCCCTTTTTGATGTTTAAAACCTGCCTACCCACTTTCCTAGAATGGACTCCCTATCCCCTTTGCCTATGTCTTGGCTCAGGCTGGAATTCTCACACAAATTCCTCTACCTCCACGTACTCCCTTCTCTACTCTGCCTCCTAGAATTCCTAACTCTCTTTAAATTCCAGAGCCACCTCCTACATAAGGTATTGTGACCCACCAGCTGCTAGTCCCTCCTTTTCACCAATAGAATATAAGCTTCCTGAGGTCAGGGACTATTTCATTTTTTTCCCTTTGTAGTCATAGAGCCCTGATTGGAGGCTAAAACATAGTGGAGATAGGAATAGGGAATGAACCTGTGATTTCTATGGAGAACTCCCAGTGTGGAAAGCTCCCTCTACCAAACTGGAACCCACGTGTTCCTGGCTTTGAGGCCAGTCTTCTACCCAGTATGCCATGCTGCCCTATAGAAAAGAATGGTTTTTGTGAATATCACAGAAAGTACTCCTAGTGGAAGGTGACTGAAGGTAGGCAAGAAATCCAGATGGTCAAATAACTGGTGAAGAAGGCACTTCACAAATGTTTCTTGATAAATGAAATGGATTAATGAGGGTTTTAAAAATTATTTCATTTTTAATGTATGGAGTACAACAAGCAATTCCACAGCATGCTATATAATTTTAAAAACGTGATTGCATATGAAACTGCAAATCTATCATGTCAAACTTGCAATTCCTTTTAAATATATATAATAGTTATATAAATTTCTTTTTTCCCTCTACCCTAAAGATGACTACCATTAGACACAAATATATATATATATATATGTGTGTGTGTGTATGTACACACACAGACACATATGCATATATATGTAAAATCGTTCTATACATACTTCTATTTATCAGTCCTTTCTCTGGATACAGATAGCATCTTCCTTCATATGTCCTTTATAGTTAATTTGGGTATTTATAATAGTCAAAATCACTTAGTCACTCAAAGTCACACCAAGTTGCTCTCAAGACTTGAAAGGTTAGGTGACTTGCTTACCATCACAAAGCTTCTGAGGCAGGATCCCAACACTAGGCTTTCAGATTTGACCCTCATGCTGGATCAGCTATACCACAACACCTCATGCTGAAAAATAGAAGTCTATAGCTCCACTCTTTCTTTATAATATCACAGTTGCTACATCAGCCAACTAAAAGTCCTCTTCCAATGTCTCATTGAGACATCACTGGGCTTATTTTTTATCTCTACTCAGATGACTCACAAAACTTGATAACCAGCCCTAGTCTCTCTCCTGAGGTCTAGTACCAAAACCACCAACTTCCTATACTTCAAATGGGATTTCCTATAAGCAACTCAAGTGAAACATTAGACAAATCACTTAACCTCCCTGGGCCTCAGTTAACTCACTTGTAAAATGAGATAGTTGGACTAAATAGCCTCTGAAATTCCTTTTAGCTTTACTTCCCTGATCCAATGATCTTATGTCTAAAACTAAACCTATTATTTTTATCCAAAAAAAACCCACGCCTCTTTGAGACTTCCTTATCATTCTTGAGGGGCACTACTATCTTCCTAGTCACCCAGGTTAGAAACTTGTGTCATCCTTGACTCCTCATCGTCATGTGCCCCCGTATCCAATCAACTGCCCAATTGTATTTCTTTCTCAATGACATTTCTCCTATATACTTTCCCTTCTCTACTTACATACAGCCATAACCCTCATTACCTCTTGACTAAGCTGGTCTCCCTGCTTCAAGTCACTCCCCACTTCAATCTACCTTCCATTCAGCTGCCAAGGTGATTTTTCTAAAGTGTACATCTGACAATGTCAAATCACCCCCACCTTCACTCAATAAATGCCAGTGTCTCCCTATTACAACTAGGGTCATTATAAACTTCTCTGTTTGACCTCTAGAGCTATTACAACCCAAACTTTCCTAACTTTCCCATGTTCTCCATAGATTACTCCCCTCTATGAACTCTGTGGTCAGAGTTCAGGAAGCTAGATTGCAGAGGGTTTTAAAAAGAGAGTGAGAGGAAGGGAAGCACATGATGGATAATGGTGTGGAAAGGCTATTCTTGAAGGCTCTCATTCTTGAAGGCTATTCCAGTGAGCATAAGCTCTAGCAAGTTGTACCAAATAGAGCCTGAGAGATATATGTCTGTCTTCTTGCCTGAGTAAACTCAGAGAGGCTTGTGCACAAAAGGTTGACCACTAAACCATAAGGGCTTTTTATTCACAGCAATTCATGGGAACCATCTCCCAAGACTTGGAAGGGTTCATGGTGTGGAGGATGTCCATATTGATGAGCTTACTGCTCTTGTGGAGTTTTGAAGTAAATTATCCTCCATTGCTGCTCCATCTGAGAGATGTGTATGTTCATCATCTTCAGGGAAAGGAATGTAAACACAGAATAAAGACAACAGAGCATGAAGGAGTGAAGGGGGAATTCACCCTTCTGATTGGCCAAATTTCTAAGATCTGACTGAAAACCTAAGGCAATTTTCTTTCTTTGGCTCTTTGTATATCTGTGAATAGTTTATATTATTTGTTTAGCTGATTCCCTGAAAAATCACCATTTTCTAAAACAGGGGTCCTCAGCCTTTTTGTGCGTCATAAAGCCCTTTGGCAGTCTAGTGAAGCCCAGAGACTTTTTCTAAGAATAATGTTTTTAAATGCATAACATAAAGGAAACCAGTTATATTATTTAAAAAATTCACAGACCCCAGGTGAACCCCTATTCGAAAAGCAGAAGTGCTGTTATCGCCATTTTCCCCCTTTCAACTTACCAACTGTGTCCAAGGAAACAAAGTTCATTTACCCAAGACAGAGGAGAGGTGAAAACGTTGGCCACCTGCAACATGTGTGGGTTGTATGATAAAAATCGCCGAGTAATAAGTAGGTGGCAAAGGTGAGAGCGCATGATGGGGTGGAATGAGATGGTTTGTGGAAACAGCAAAGAAAGGAGTCCAAGGGTAAAGGAACTGAAGGTATGAGGGAATCCAGTGGTCAAATAACTAATGAAGATGGGTAGAAGGGAGATTTGAAAAAAAAAAAAAAGACACGGGTCTTAATGGTCGGTTACTGAAAAATCTAAGAGGTTGTGAGAAAAGTATACGTGAAAGAGGAGGAAGAAGGGGAGAGAGAAGGGAGAAAGAAGGGGAAAAGAAGAAGGGAGGAGGGAGGGAGGGGAGAGAAAGAGAGAGAGAGAGAGAGAGAGAGAGAGAGAGAGAGAGAGAGAGAGAGAGAGAGAGAGAGAGAAAGGGGGGCAGGGAGAGGAAAGGAGAAAGAGTGTTTGTGTGCCTGTATGTATGAGTGACATTGAGAGGGAGGGAAGGAGGGAGGAAAAGCCTGAGTGAGTGAGAGGGGGGAGTGTCTCTACGTGGAGAAGAGAGACGGGGAGTTGTGTCAGTGAAGGAATCCAGTTAGGGGGCTGAGCCAGGGCTATGCTCTCAGTTTTTAGCGCCAGCAGAGCAGGGCTAAGTAGGGACGAAGAGGAAACCCGCGGAGAAGCAGCTCGGCGCCCAGCCCTCCTCCTCCTCCTCCTCCTTCTCCCCTTCCTCCTCCTCGCGTTGGCTCTAGGGGCTAGCAGCTGCGGCGCTTTCTCCTCTCCAGCCTCACTCTCTCCCTGTACCCGGCCCGGGCCGAGCAGAAACAGTCCACTGGCAGAGAGGTAAGCTACTGGGGGCACACTTGATGCGGCGCTTTAGCCCTGGGTTCAAGGCAATGTTGCGGGTACAGTCCGCGGGCCCCCACCCCCATCACTGTCCTCTTCTCCACCTTCTCCGTCTCTCTCCTTGCTCAAGCTGTGCCCTCCTCCCTGCAGCCACCAGGGGTTTGCATAACGGGGGAGAAGAGAGGAGAAGAGAAGAGGGGGATATAAGGGTGAAGGGCAAGAAGAGGGACGTGCTTGTGGGTTTCTTAGCTTAAAAGCGCATTTTGCACCTCAGTTGTAGAGACATTCGTGCCTCCCCCCTTCCTGGAGCTGCATGGAAACCCTCTTAACGCTGGGGTGTGGTGGTAAAACATGCCTGGATATTAATGGTTTGGGGCACGCTCTGTAGGCTGGACTTTACGTGAGAATTGTGATCCCATTTTTTCCTTCCTCCTTCAACCCTCCCCCTTCCCCTTACAAAGGCGAGGTGGCGGAGGGGCACTTTGACTTTTTCTGCCCGTTCATTTATAGGATGAAAATGTTGGCCGGCTGAGGTCCAACGTGGACCAGCCCGCCTTTCATCCACCCCCACCTCGAAAATGCAACTTCACCCGTTGCTGAGGTTTTCTGCTCTGTTCCAATACACTGAATAGCCCAGCCCAGCCCAGTCCTTCCTTTACTTACTCACGGGACTAACATATCCTCCCGCTAAATCATCCGTTTTAAATGAGATTTTACATTCCAAAGTCAAAGGTAAAACCCTCTCGCCGCCACCTTCCTCCTGTTCCGATGATTTAGTGCAGCCGTTGGGAGCTGTAAACATCAACCGAAATTATTCTTCTCACCATGCTGGATTCTGTATTTTATTTCTTTCCAAGTGAGACTCGAAAGGAAGTTGGATTGCATTTTACAGCTCTGGTCGATATTATTACTTGAAAACAAATGATACTCAGCAAATTATAAGACTATTCCTGGAGTCTGCTCCCTTGAATTATGCCCGTACAGTTGTGATTGCAGGGGAGAAAATGCTGAAACAGCACCATATTTTCATCAAATGTTGCATTACAGTTTGTCTGAGTTGCCATATGTTCACATATATACTGTGATTACTGGGCAAGGATAGAAGCTAAATGTTTAGTGCATTTTTCTACAGTATTTTGTGGAACAGCTTAGCCAAAAAATAAAATAAAAACAAAAAAACATGTCAAATGTTGTAAATGTATGTGCATGGGGTTGGCTTGCTAAGATGGCAATAAACCAAAGCCGGACTGGACTTTGATGCGTAAAATTTTGGTATGGTTATTTGGAGATCAATATTGTGTTCTTACAGCTCTGTTAAGCAGCGGTCTTTATTGCTTTGCTTATGGCAAAATTTGCCACCAAGTATTTAAATAATTATTGTTAAAATTGACTGAATAGCTAACAAGCTGCACTGCCTAATACTGGTCTCTGTAATGTTCAAAACAAAACAAAACACCATCATTCACTAAGGCAGCCTGGATCGAGGGAGTAAAAGAAAAGTACCTGAAACACACTATCTGCTGGTTTGAGGTGTAGAAGAGAGCACTGACTGTGTGACTTTCCTCTTGAGAGAACTGCAAATAAAAGGTTCAGATTGCTGATTTTTTTTTAAGCTTCAAAAGATTTTAGTTACCAAGAATCCTAATTCTGGCTGATGTCAAGGTTTTGTAGACTTTGAAGCACTTGGACGAAAGATTCCATGCAAAATGCACCTGAGCCTATTATCTGATTCTCCAATATGAGAACTAGTGAAAGAAACTTCAGAAATGGCATCCTTTCCTTGCATTGCGTCAAATTGAATGTGGTGTAAAGGGATCACTATCCTAATATTTAAAAAATAAAATAAAATTGTCATATTTAGTAATTACAGCCTCCTCTCCTGCAGGCTTATGGTAGTAAAAAACAAAAGAAAAATTTACATTGTCCTCCTTAATTTTAGAAAATTTGTGTGGGGGTTCTGTTTTTGTTTGTTTTTTGCCTTTATAAAGTAGTCAGATGGGCATAATTTTGTTCTACAAGAAGAGTCTGGGACCTGTTTCTGGTGGATCCAAGTGTTACTTTGGAATTTAAAGATCACTTTGCCAGTTAGTCTTTAAGAACAGATTCTTTGCCACTCTTGATTTATTTTTCCACCTGGCACATTAGAATCAAGTATGTTAACACGTGGCTGAGAAAAGGAGCAAAAGACAGAATGAATCCCACTTGGGAAAAGAAAAATAAGATTGGCAAAGTCAGTGATTTTCAAAAGACAACCCTAAAATAAAGGTTTCACATTGTAATCAGGACAAATCAGCCCCCCTGGTGAAACCAGATCTCTGATTAAGAACAGCAGTAAGTTACGTGGATAAAAGCAATTACAGTGAAACTACTATATGAAGCCTAGACACCAAAATGATTAAATGTGTTATCTATGTATGATTGTGTTTTTGCTGGATCTTTAACTGGAAGAAAAAAAATAAATCTTTGTAATGATTTTCTATTTGGATAAGGCAAATAGTCCTGCAATCCCTAATTAGGGTTTTGGAATAAACTCAAGTCTCTATCATTTGTTCAAGCCTTTTTGTTGGAATAGAATACCAGGAAACATGTCAAGTTTTTTGTCTCTGTGTGTGATGGGATGGGGGATGCTAGAAAGATACTTCTTTAGAATTTAAGGAATGTTGGTTGCTTCTGCTTAACAGGTAAGCGAACAGAAACCAAACGGCAAGTTGTATATTTTTGACAATGCTATTTCTTCTTCTGATTCCTGCCTCTGATGAAAATATTAAATGACTGTCTAAGTATCTACTTAGTTGAATGCATTAATTTTGACGGGCAAATGCATCAATACCTTCAGGCTAATTTTATTTTACTGAGCTTCTTGATAAAAAAGAAGTCTATTCAGTTTAGTGTTGTGCAGTTACTGATTTTTTCAAGTGGTCATTCAGGGAACAGTATTGATGGCCTTTTGAGGTTTTCCAGTGAGCTCTCTAAGTATCCATAAGTAATAATAAGTAGCATTACTCTCTGGAAAGCCTTGGTGTTCATAACCTTGGTATCATAATGCATGATAGTATGATATAGCATATGCAAAAGCAACTCCATTTAACCTAAATTTTTTTGGTGGAGTTGAGCCTTAGGCATTTAAAATGTTGAAATAAAACAAAATATTAAGTGAGGAGAACATTTGGCCACTACCATCAATTAATACTTAGAAGTAAGTAGTAGAATGGAAGAAAAACTCTTGGGAAGGAGAAAGCCCGGATTTGTGCCCTAATAAATTTAAAGCTGTAAGGGGCCTTGCAGGTCATCTACAATCCAACCCTCCTGTTTTGTAGATGAGGTAACTGAGGCTCAAGGAGGTTAAATTGCTTTGCCCAAAGTCACAGTGTAGTAAATGGCAGGACTGGATTTGAACCCAGCTTCTTTACTCCAAATTCAGTGCCTTTTCTACTGTATAACCCTGTCTTCTCATTTAACCTCTTGAAGCGCCAATTTCCTCCTCTGTAACAATGCACTGCCCATCTCACAGGGTTGTTGTGAAGAAGGAACTTTGTAAATTGTAAAGTGCCATACGAATGTGAGATGTTATTATTATGTGTTTGGGGTATAGCAGTTGCTTCTTCCTCAGAGCTCAAACAAGTTTTATTAACGTTGAAGAAAGTGACCTAGGGCAACAGTATTGGAATTGTCTCTGATAAAAATTGAACTGAGATTGTGTTCAGAAAGATCTATGCCACTACCACCCATCTCACTATATGAAAAATTCATTGTGTCTGATCCAAAGCAGTTAAGTCTTGCTTAGTCACTGCTCCATGCTACTTTCGTAATCAGCTTTGGGTGAGATTTTTTTTTTAAGATTACAAGCCCCTTAAGAACAGAGTTCATGTTGAATTTTCTTTCATATCCCCAGCACTCAGGGACAGTATATAACACATAGTAGGAGCTTAAGAAATGTTTGTTGAATGAATGAATGCATATCATTCTAGTAGGCAAACAGCTGCTGACCCTCATGGTTCTTATACATTCACAAATGGAAGCCTTTATGCAACATCAGTGTAATCAGACATTGAGGGGTCTGTTCAGTGATATGTGCACACATTCCTAATTGTGCACAACTCAAAAGTGTTCCATTGATATATCATCTTCTAGGGTAATAACACCATAAAAAAACATTCTTTTCCTAATACACAGGTTAAAATGTAGGAAATCTGACATTGTGAAAGATAGGAAAATCACCTTTTCCCCACCTTTCTGCTCTTTTGTGAAATAGGGTTTTATGGAGGTGTTTTTCCCTTGATACCTCAAAATTGCTAATATGGTGTTCTTATGTTGTGTTATGGAAACATACCATATGTTTAGTTTCCAAAGAAGTTTATACTGTCAGTATTATGTTGTGAAATAACGTCTTATGAGCAGTGTAGGCAAGAAAATTACCTCATGAAGATGTATCACAATAATGTGTGTATTATGATTTTCTTCTGTACAGCTTTTCCCTTTACAGCTTTTAATTTTTATACTTCTAGATACATTTAATGGTCAGTGTTCTTCATTATGATGGTTATTATTATTATTTAAACCTTTATAATACTGCCCATCCAGTAAGAAAGATTGTCCATGTGAATCTATCTTGGGCACTGACTTCTCACCCAAACTTCAATTCCATATCTCCACTACTAATTGGATATTTCCACTTAGGTGTCTAACACTTCAAGTTCAACGTCTTTAACAAACTCATCTATTATTAATAAACCCATTCTTTTTTTATGACTTCCAGATTTCTTCTTTCTATCAGCAATGATCATTCCTCTAGTCAACCAGACTCAGAAGCCTGGTGTTCTTTGACTCCTCTCTCCCCTTTACCTGTCATATATAGTTTCTAATTCTATTTATTCTTCCCTTCTAGCGTTTGCATTCTTTTCTTCTCTGATTTGTTGTTTCCTTTTCATTTCCACCCTACACCGGCACCTCAAGTGAGCATTATCGCAACATAGTCAGGAGGATGACGAGTCAGTCTTTGACCTTTGTTTTTCATCATTCTGATTCATTCAAAATACTTATTTTACCATATCACTTCTCTGTCAGTGGCTCTATATTCCCTATACTATCAAATGAAACTCTTCAGACTAGCATTTTAGGCTCACTACATTCTGGCCCCAAAATGTCTTTCCAGCCTTACCTCTTACCGCTTTCCAAATTAAACTCTTTAACCCAACCACATCAATCGCTTTCTAGTTCCCCCAAAAGATAAGCACATTTTCATCCTTTGCTCATACAATGCCTCTAGATGGAAATGTTTCCTTCCCTCCTCTCTACCTGGTCAAATCCTTCCCAAATATTTCTCACTTCTCTAAATCACTTCCCTAAATCTCTACGGCTGCTTCTTCTTCTTCTTCATTATTACTATTATAATCATCATCATTATTATTATCATTATGGTTATGGATGGAGCACTAGGTTTAGTATTAAAAAGAACTTAATTCAAAACCTGGATCTAAATGAGCAACAGGTCACTCAACCTCCCTGGATCTTAATTTTTCACTTCCTGTAAAATGAAGGGATTGGATTAGCTCTAAGTCTGAAAAAAATGTCAGAGTATTGAGCTTTAACATTTAGCTTTAGCCCTGAAAGGGGCCTCAGTAGTGGTCTTGTTCAGTCCTCTCATTTTACATATTGGGAAAATGATACCCAGAGAAGTTAAATAACTTGCCCAAGGTAGGAGCTATGAGTGGCAGAGCTGGCATTTAAACAGATTTTCTGGTTCCAAATCCGGCGTTTTTTCCACTACATTATGATTCCTCTCTCCTGTTATGTCACAATCACATACTGCCCAATATCGATATTATGTAAATGTTTCACAAATCAATGTCTTCTTTTTCCATCTAGATTACAATCTCCTTGAGGGAATGGACTGTGCCTGACAATTTTTTTGTACCACCCCACAGTGTCTGGCACAGAGTAAGTACTCAAGAAATACTGAATGAGCGAACTATAAAGGGGGATATTTTCTGGCAAATGCTGGATGCCAGGCATTACACAGGAATGATAAAAACATCAAGTGGTAGGAAGCTTTTTCAATTTGTTTTCAATGGCTTCAATCAATCTCATGATAACCAGCTGAGAATTTTGAGAACTTTGCATTTTCCAAAGTTAAGAAATAATGACGGACTGTGGTGCAGCTGTGACATCCTCTTTGCACTGGCAATAAAGATTTCATTATTTTAAGACCAGAGTTAGGAGGCTTAACATTAAACATGAGCAGAGTATTTAAGCTTTATGCCAACATGTAAAACTCACAAAAATTAAATTTCATCAACCAATAAACATCTATAAATGCCTACTATGTTCCAGGCACTGTGCTAATTAACCATCAACTATATAAAAATTCAGAAAAAAATGGGGGCAGCTAGGTGGCGCAGTGAGTAGAGCACTGGAGTCAGGAGGACCTGAGTGCAAATTTGACCTCAGACACTTGACACATTTACTAGCTGTGTGACCTTGGACAAGTCACTTAACCCCAATTGCCCTGCCTTTCTCCCTCCAAAAAAAAAAATTTAGTCAACTGGAGCCTCTACGTGGCACAGTGAACCAAGCACTGGGCTTAGAATCAGGAAAACTCTTCATGAGTTCAAATCTGGCCTCAGATACTTATTAGCTGTGTGACCCTGGGCAAGTTGTTTAACCCTGTTAGCCTCAGTTTCCTCATCTGTAAAATGAGCTGGAGAAGGAAATGGCAAACCACTCCAGTATCTTTTTTCAAGAAGACTCCAAATGGGGTCACAAAGAGTCAGACATGACTGAAATGACCCAATAACAACAACTATGTGCCAGGCACTGTGCTAATTAAATTATAGACAATGTAAAAATTCAGCCAACTACACATAATCTTTCAGACTTTATCTCAACTGTCTTCATTCTGCAGTATATTCAACCAACATTTCCAAAACCTCTGTGGAACATCTGGCATTTTGAGGTTAAGGAGAAAATCTCAATACACCAACGCTGTATTTGGAGTAAAGGGTTCATTCTGATTAAGATACTGATTAAAACGAGTATGAGAGGTGAACAAAATGGCCGAGTTTTAGAAAAAGATACAGAAAACAAAGAAAAATTCATGTAGACCACCTATCCAGGGGTGGGGAACCTGTGGCCTTGAGGCCACATGTGGCTTCCTAGGTCCTTAAGAGTGGCCCTTTGACTGAATCCAAAGTTCACAGAATCCAAACTTCCCCTTCTAAAAGGATTTGTTCTGTAAAACTTGGATTCAGTCAAAAGGCCACACCCAAGGACCTAGAAGGCCGAGGCTGCAGGTTCCCTTCCCTGGTATAGAGAGATACATAGAGAGTAAATAGCATATGTGCAAAGACACACCAAGGAACAGGCTGTAAAAGGAAGAAGTTTGAACTGGGGAGAAACTACACACACACACACACACACACACGCACACACACACACACACACATCATTACATATGATAACCATATATGGATATGTAAACCTTAGGCAAAGACTTCTCAGTTTTAGCAGCCCTTCAATAAAGACATGACTTGCAGCTTGTCTGGAGGGGCAGACCCTGGTTTGGCAACCCTGGAAGTTGTTCGTACTGTCAAGGAGTTTGTTGTATTGAGGTCAGTCCTAAAAGTCTAGACATTACCACTATTCTTCCTATGTTACATATTTTCCACAAATCTAACTTTCTCAACTTTATATACAATGACCTAAATCTGTGAGAGGCAGCATGGTGATTGGAGAGAGAGCTGACCTTGGAAGCAGGTAGACCTGGGTTCAAGTCTTGTCACATATTTGCTGAGTGATCCTGTGTGATCCGAGTCTAACTCAGGCCAGTGCTGTGATTCAGGTTTGGTTCTAGTATATAATGCTATCTTCATGGACCGTAGCATGAAACAAAAACAACTTGAAATAAGATTTAAAATAATTTAATTCCTAATTAAGTTAAAATAAAGCACTACTCCCCTTCACCTCCATGTTTATGATAGCAATCAACAACACTCAGGAAGACAATAGTAATTCTGCTAGAACTTCTAGAGTCTGACTCCATACAGACTGGGCTTTTTATGCCCTTAATCCTTTGAATCAACCAGGTCTCAAGGAGACAACTTCCTTGTTTCCTTAAAGGGAAGTCATCCCACCACATATTAAATAGGTAACATTCTTGCTTCATCATCTAACTTCTCAAGTGCCCAGTCTCTAACACTAATTTTTAGGTTCTGACTGCACTGGGAGAGAGACCGTCCTCATGAAGCTTTGACATGGTTCCCTATATCAATGAAATCATGGATATGGTCCAAAAAGAAACCCAACTAAGCACACATGTGGTCTCTGTGGCTCCCAAAATTAACAAGATGGCGATCCTCAGGTGGGAATTTACCACACATAGAAAACTAAAAACCACAGTATTTTGTTAACTCAGTGTGTTAGACATAAGAATGTAGTCACTAGTTTCATCCTCTGTCTAAATACAGTGAGAAAGCCATTAAGGATCTCATAGAATCACATGAACAGTGGAGCCTGAAGGATCTTCAGATTGCTGCCACCAGGTGCTGTATTTTATGGTCCATCACCTAAATGGCTAAAAACAAACAATCTCACAGACAGTAGAACCAGTGTCATTGAGTGGGTTCATTGATAAAGTTCTTGGGAAGTAAAGGCCTCCAATTAGAATACCTTGACCATTCCATGGTAACCCTCAAGGTCCAAAGGGTTAAAATCCAGGTGTAAGTATTAATGGAAGTAGTGAACAAATTAACTATCCCAAGAGAGGCAGCATGGAGTAGTGTATAGAAGGTCAGTCTTCTTGTGGCTTTTACACATACTAGCTGTGTAAACATAGACAAGTCACTTTAGCCTCTCCGTACCTCAAGCAAATAAGACTCAAGTTAGAGTAGAATTGGTGATTGCATCGGAGAGGGAGAGGGAAGTTTCCACATTGGAAGTTCATTACACTGCTCAAATCATAGCTCTGAATAAAAAAATATTCTCTAAGAGGTTACCCACCAGACAGCCACCATCACTGGATATTGTGCCTCGAACACACTATATTCTCAACAAATATTTGTTAAATGAATGAATGCATGCATGAATGAACAGTAACCCGAGACTAATAGTTCTCTTTGAATGGGAAATACTGAGGAATCCAGGAACAACTTGTAGCAAAGTCAATATAATAATTCATTGTCAACATTGCCAGCTCATCATGGTTCAGAACAAAGTACTACTTTGTTGAATTCAACATCCTGTGGCTCAAGTTAAGTATGTGACACACTTACTGGAATACCCAAACTGGAGAGATCCAGAGCTGGACAGATCTCCACCAAACCAGAGACTTCTTTTCAATGTTAAAGACATGCTGTGACTAGTTTCTACACTGTTGTGGTAGCACTGCAGGTCTGTCAAGCAGGGAATCTTATGGAAGTGGAAACCTCAGTTAGCAGTTGCTTCATCCTGACATCATAGATCAGGTCCCATGAGGGCTGCTACCACTTTGGTAGTGGAAGGAACCAACAAGAAAGAACTATTGTAGGGATGGGACTGAAATCTGCTAAATAGAGGAGGCTGGAGAGTAGGGGAGAATGTAAAGAGAGCAGACTGTTTAGAAGAGGTGGGCAGGGGGGGATACAAAGGTCCCACTCTGCATAATTGTCACTCATGGTATTCCATTTGGGTAGGGCCCTTGCCTTTTGTGACACCACCATCCACTTTTAATTTGAATAATTATGTCAGCCCTCCACATGCAGATGAATAAAAGTCTGTTGTTGCTGTGGTTGCGGTTGTTTGTTGTTGTTCAGTCATGTCTGACTCTCTGTGACCCCATTTGGGGTTTTCTTGGCAAAGATGCTGGAGTGGTTTGCCATTTCTTTTTCCAGTTCATTTCAAAGATGAGGAAACTGAGGCAAAGAGGGTTAAGTGACTTACCTGAGGTCACACAGCTGACTGAGGCCAGATTTGAATTCCCAAAGACGAATCTTCCTGACTCCAGGCCCGGCCCTGTGCCATCTAGTCACTCCTGAACAAAAGTCTATCAGTTACTTAAACTTGAAATACAGTGTTTTAGATATGGTGCAGAATAGCCAAGACAGACTTGGAAAATAACATCTGCAGCCCGAAATGGAATGAAAGACTTGGTGAATTGGAAAGATGCTGAACTCAAAGAGACACATTTGGAGTCAAAAGGCCTGAGTTCAGATTCTGACTGTGCCGCTTACTGTCTGTGTAATCTTGGATAATTCACTTAATCTTTCTTAGCCTCAGTTTCCTCGGCTGTAAAATGAGGGGCTGTACTAGATTCTCTCTAAGGTCCATACCAGCTCTAGATCTAGATAGCTGCTCATTTAAGTGAGCAGGGGAGGAAGGACTGTCAGTCAAGTATCCATTTCTCATACTCTGTCACTCACATCACACAGATACTGAGGACAATAGTCACTCCAAAGTATTAAAAGCAATAGTCACTTTAAAAACTGAGACTCTCCAAAGGATTTAAGAGAATGATTTAGAGACAATTAGAAAGCCCCAGTTGATAAGTATTGTGTCCTAGAAAGGTGGCATCAGAACCATTAACTTCCTATAACAACTCCTATCTTTATAATGCTTTAAGATTTACAAAGTGCTTTCCCCAAGCTGGTCTTCTGAGGTGGGTACCGTAGCCGTCACTGTTCCCATTCTACAGAGAAGAAAATTAAGATTCACAGAAGTTAGGTCTCTTGATTATGGTCACACTGCTATTAGTTTCTGAAATAGGATTTGAACTCAAGGCTCCTAAATAGTGTGTCCTTTCCATGACTCCAGGATGCTTCCTCAGAATGGAAAGTGGCAACCAATTGGAAGAAATAAAGTTAACTGGGGATGTAGGCTAATTAGAAATTAAAGTAAGTGAGAATAGCTTTGAGGAAATTGGGGGAAAACCATGGATTATAGGAGAAAAGTCAGGATTTAAAGTCCATTGAAATATTTAGGAACATGGATTAGACATTGTATTTGGAAAGAGGTGGTGGCTAAGTGGTGCAGTGGATAGAGTCAGGGCCTGCAGTCAGGAAGACTCATCTTCCTGAGTTCAAATCTGGCCTCAGATACTTAACTAGACCCTGGGCAAGTCACTTAACCGTGTTTGCCTCAGTTTTCTCATCTGTAAAATGAACTGGACAAGGAAATGGCAAATTACTCTTGTATCTTTGCCAAGAAAGCCCCAAATAGGGTCATAAAGAGTTGGATGCAACAGAAACAACTCAGCAATAACAGCAAAAACAGAAGAAAAGGAAAAAAGAACAAGGAAAAAAGATCGATTTTCTTAAATTTGAAAGTATGTGCCATCTTTTATCCCGCTTTGTGATTAATAGCAGAGCCACCCTTGTACATAGACAAAGGACATAGCTGGCTTTGTGATATGATTGCAGGGTCTTCTTTACCGTACCTCCCCCCTCAAAGGCACCCCGGCAACTCTCCGATACCTGAAATGCCACAATTTGAATGCTTTGTTCCTTTGATCAAAGGGTTCCCAATAATAACAGTAACAGCTAGTATTTATATAGTGCTTTAAGGTTTGCAAAGTATTATGTTATAACATATGTTTTTTCATTTGACCCTCACAACAAATCTGTAAGAATGGTCTTACTATCCACACTTTTCGATTAGGAAACTGACGTTGAAAGAGGTTAAGTCAAAGCCACCAAGGTAGTTAGTACCTGAGGCAGGATTTGGATTTAGGCCTTCCAGACTCCACGGCCTCTTTGCTTCTGTAACTAGCATTTATATAGTTTCTGTGGAGCATGTAGATGTTTCTTATCCTCTGTTAAAATTCAGACAACTCTAAGAGGGCTAATACATTGAGACTTCTCAGTCTTTTACAGTATATGTCAGAGTTTGTTCAAGGCATGGTTTTGACGGGAAGAGGCTGGATGGTAAGAACATGAAAACAGCTTGCTAGAGGATAGACATGGTGATGCTTAAGGAGTCCTGGGGACATTGGTTTGATCTTGGTTTGCTGATTAATTTGATTACAGGCAGATGGATAGAAAGAGAACGTAAAGGTGACAGAGAACACCTGCCACTCTTTTCTCTGCTTCACAATTTTGGCAAAGGCCAGAACTGACTATTGGGCGGTCATTTGTAAGATCTCCAGCTGGGACTATGGGAAGGGCAAAGTAGAGCTGTTGAACAAAGTAAAGAGAAACTGACACATGTGGGCATAATATATGAATAAATAAAGCTAGTTTTAGCATCTCTTAATATTCTGTCTTTAACCCACCACCAAAGTCATCTTTTATTTTCACCATTTGCTGATAAATTGCTTACCTTCTACAGAAAAGAAAAAGGGGGGAAAACCACTGAGGAATTGTCTGAAAAAGGAAGAATTGTATATGAATTAGAGACCAGGGACAAATTCACACTCATTTGTTAGCACCATTCTTTCCTAAACTGTGGGTGCTTTAGAAGTTCTTTTGTTGCATCCTTTGTTGTTGACAGGAGGGGGGATGGGGTGGGAGGAGATATACTATACAGAGAAGACATAATTTTAACTGGAAGCAATACAGTTCCCAGGGTGGGCTGCCTTCCTTGCATTATAGTGATTGCTAAAACATAATCAACCAAGGCTGTTTATTGAGGTGTGCCTTCTGCAGTGATGAAAATTCCATCTGACACAATGCCACTTATGATAGGCAGGTGTTTTCTGTGGGATTGTGTACAATTTTGTAATGTTCAAATGGAAAATCAGAAAACAGAATGCTGGCCACTATGACTTCACTAATGTTTGTGATGCACTGCCCCCCCCCCACCCCACACCAAATGAAGTCTTACTCTTAAAAGACACATGGGACTATTCATAACCCATAACCTTGCCTGCTATCTATCCGTATGCAACTGGCCACATTATAATAATGTAGGACTCAAATGACATTGTAACTGAATGCCCAAATTACAAATTACTGAGCAGAGGTAAAGCCACTACCATAAGGAAAATTCAGATTGGAGGCACTTTTAACCCTCTGCGTCTCGTTGCCAGGATTGCAGCAGAAGAGATATAAATTCCTGTGTTGTTCTAACAGCCCCTTCAGAGGGAACTTATGCGCTGCAGTGAATTCTTTGATATAATCAGCGAGGGTTGCCATGGCAGCATTAATTTATAATTTCCATACTCTTGTAGCAGACTGGGCCATTGGGAGGGGGTGTATTTAAATTTATTGTGTTTTTTACCCCTCATTGATTCAAATGAAAGGAAGATTCTTCATATCCATTTGGCTAAATGTAAGGTATTGTGTGGTACCTTTTCAGCTACATTTTCCTAGTACCCCAGCTAGGACCTGATTGTAAGTTACTTTGGGAAGCTGAATTATTTTTGTGGGGGGGGTATGAAGATATTATTCAGGGAGCCACCATTTCAGTGTATAGACCACGCTTTATCTCAAGGTCAGGCCTTCCAACAGCCTCAGCTCTCTAAAACACAAGCCTTCAACCCTGAAGCACACGGAAATGCCTGGAACATCCAAGACAGCTGTCACAGAAGCCAAGCATGGCGCTTCTTTGCCCAAAGCCGTATTGACGCTCATGTTACACAGTGCTTAACCAACTTAGTTTTCCAGTTTCTCAGTCTACTGAACATTCTAAGTATCAAATTAGGACAAGGGTGAGGTAAGGAGGTGCTAGAGGAAGGAACCATGATATCAAGAAGTGTTATCTGGCAGCCTTATATCAAGAGGTGAAGCAGAAAAACTAAAAAGCACACCCAGAATTGTATCCCACTCCTATACCGAAGGTTTGCAATTGTGATAGTCCTTTGGGTACCTAAATAGAGTTTTGTGGAAGAACTAGACCAGCCATTCTATTCTGAAGGCAACAGGGCCTTTTATGTTTAGGAAAGATCTGGGGGACAGAGCTTAACAAGAGGCACCCAAAGCTTGGGATCCTGGGGGAAGCGTGGCAGGTAGCGATGTCACAGGAAGGCCCACCCCTAACCTGGGGCAGCTGCCCATACTTACAGCTCTGGTGCAGCACCTCACACCTACCCGCCTTCCTCCAACTTAGGCAGTGGCTGATGAGTTCAAAATAGGATAGGAAAGTACAGGGAAGGGATAGAATTAAGAATATTGCCAGTGCATCAGGCCTAAGGGTCCTCAGGTTACAATGGCAACCATGGACTTGGTGCATGATAATACCAAACTCACTTTAGAGAGGCTATGGGAGGAAAAACACACTAATACATAGTTGGTGGAACTGTGAATTTGTCTAGCCTTTCGGAAAGAAATTAGGAATTATACTCAGAAAGTCATTTTACTGTGCATATTCTTTGACTCAGGGATGCCACTAAAAGGCTTATACCCCCAGAGTGAGCAAATAAAGAGAGAAAGGACTCATGTGTACAAAAATATTCATGCTAGTTGGATTGTAGCAAAGAACTAGGAACAAAGAGAGTTGGGGAGTGGCTAGACAAATTAATAGTATGTTAATATAATGGAATATTATTGCACCATAAGTAATGATGAAAAAGAATGGACTCAGAGAAACTTGAGAAAACTTTAATGAACTAATGCACAATGAAATGAGCAGAACCATGAGAACAAATTCATATAATGACTGCATCACTATAAAGAAAAACAGCTTTGAAAGACCTAAGAACTATGATCCATGAAATGACCGATGATGACTCCCGATGGGAGATAATGAAGCATTGTAATGGAGACGTGATAGATTCAGGGTATAGAAAGAAACATGCCTTTTTGGACCTGACCATTGCTTTGTTTTGACTATACCTGTTTGTCACAAGGAACTTTGGGGAGATGGGTGAGGTGGAATGATAAAGAGATGGCTGTAGAGAGAGTGCTGCAGAAAAAAAAATTAAGAAAAGATCCTCACTGAAGCATTCACAAAAAATGAACAGAAGAGAACAGAAGGAGTTTCAGAGGGAGACAGACTAGCAGGGCAGCTTTGAAACTCATGGGTTGAATTTATTATGTAATTTTAAAAATACAACTGTATGTAACAGACATTCATCGTTTTGTATATAACCTATTTTTTGTACATGGGAATGTTCACAATGATGTTTGTCAAGTTCGGAATAACAAAAGAAATTTTTTTTAAAAATCTTTGTGCTTTTCAAAGCTGCTCAGTAACTCAGAGCAGTTTTCTCTTCTATTGACACTGGTTTGTTTTGCTCATAAGGTGTAAATTTGACCTGTAAATCCTGCCCTCCAGATCCTTCTCAAAGATGTGTTCTCTCTCAAGGACTTTTGCCATACATTCAAATACTTTTTGTTTGAAATAGTTTTCTGTCTGAGTCTTTTTCTATTTCCTAGACCATTGGCAGCTGTCTTTGAGGCATCCACAGGAACCGCCTGCCCGTGTAGGAGAAATTTTCATGAATACAGGGCTAAGAGGCCAGGAAAAGAGGAAGGGGAGGAACACAGCATTTTGGCTGCCTCAGTAAGCACTAATTAACTAGTTTATTGGGGGAAAAGCTGCTCCATATGGTGGAATAATAAATTTGATGAAATGTTTTTATTTCTTCTCAGGCATATATGGTGATTTCTAAAGTATGCTAACAGGATAATGTGCTAATATTCCTTATAAGTTTTCTTTTTTTCTAGGCTAAACATCCCTAGTTTCATCAAGTGTGCCACAAACAACATGGTTCCTGGATCTCTTATCCTACTGGTTAGCTATCTCTGTATAGTCACTTCCCCTTTTAAAATGCAATGCTCATTGTGTTTGTCTACTATTATCATTGCTACTAAATTATATTTATAGTGCTTTTAATTTTGTACATACACACACAAATTGTGCTTTTCTGATTTGAATCTCACAATGACCCTGTGAGATAGTTACCATAAACAGCTAGACAGACATACAAAGCCTTTATCAATCCCAATGTGCCAGATGCTGGAGATACAAATCCAAGAAAGTTTGCAAGACCCTGGCTGAATGGAGTTTACACTCCGATGGGGAAAGAGAACACATAAGGAAGAGATAACAAGAGTGGTAGAGGAGGTACCCACATGACAGCATGGTTTGGAGATGATGGCCAGGATATGAGGTTTTAAGTCTGATTCCCAGCAAGATATAAGGCAAAAGAAAGGTCACATGTCAGAAGCCAGAGTGGTTCCAGGATTTCTGGAGAGGAGGTGGGAGTGATGGCCAGCATGGTTTGGAGCTGGTGGCCAGGAGGTATTATTGTCACCACTTTACAGAGAAGGAGCCTGAGAGGCTTAGAGAAGTTGCCACTTGCCCATAGTCACAAAACTCAATGCAGAACTCCAGGTGTGGCACAACCAAAACTGAGAAGAGTGGTCCTGTCGCTGTAACCTAAGATCCTAAGGCTTTTGTGGCAAGCTTGCAGTTAGTAAAAACCATCACATATTTTTCACATGCACAGTCATGCTAGGTGTCCTCCATCTTGTACATGTCCAGAAACTTTATCCCTATTAAATTTTACATTAATAATTGAAAGCCCATCTTAGCACCTAAGGGAGGGACATTAGACACCAGCTAGTCCAAGCCTATAATTCATAAATGAGGAAAGCCAGGCCCAGAGAAATGAATTGACTTGCCCAAAAGCACACTGTGAGTGATAGATCCAAGATCTGAATCCAGGTCCTTTGCCTCCAAATCTAACATCTTCAGATCTAGTCATGTATAAATTTAGCAGCTTATCACCGGCATACCACTAGAACACTTCCTTCAGGTTGAGATTAGTTTGTATGTCAGTAGTCTCTGAGAATTGTCATTCACCCATTTACAAATCTTTCCAACTCTACTGTGATCTAGCTCAGAGGTGTCAAACACATCGCCTACAACACTCCTGAATACAGCCTGAACCAGACTAAAATTTAATTGAGAAATATTTAATGACATAAATAAAAATATAAAATAACAAAAACTATTGCATTTGAAAAACAAAGCCAATATGTGGCCTGCAGGAATCCTTATGTATGGATAAGTAGCCTCGTGTGAGACTGTATCAAGTGTCTTATTAGCCTTAATATACACTTTGAAATTCTTCATATACACTTGAAATTCTTAATCTTTTTTTTCTCCTTTGGCAATGTGGTAAAACCTGTTGACCCCACCTCACAATAATGTCTTTAAAAATAATAATTGAATGATAAAGTTCTATTAGAGGTTGGTGAACATAAAGATGAATTTTTTTCCCCAAGTTCATGGACTCACCTGCAATCTGTCCACTGACCCAAAGGGGCCTTGGACCCCAAATTAAGAATCCCTGGGCTGCATTATTCTCCAATCTATCAGTCCCATAACCCAATGAACAAAAAAAGATAAGAGTTTAATTTGATATTACTTTTTTCTTGGAGAATTATTTAAAAATTGTTTTGGGAAAATAGTCATTTGGCAAAATAATTTACTAACCTATGAGTCTAAGTCATATTTATTAGTTTATTAGTTTGCAAGAGGGCTTCTCCCCATTTCTAGACTTCAGCTCCCTTTCCAAAATTTTCTTCTTCTGAAAATTGACTTGACAGATGAGGGTGGGGTCCAGGGATGTTAAGACCATAGTGCAGGTGTAGCTCATTAGCATCCATGTTTATTGCCATTTAGGTATAAACAATGAATTGGTCTGGGTCAGATCTAAAGAGCATGTGGTGCTTTTGTGACTAATATGAAAGTGTTAATGGTGTGGCTGTAATGACATTTTAGTACAAAATCAATTTTCACCAACTTGAAAATTCAACATTTGTTTTAAGTTTCTTACTTTCTGGTACTTTTGAAATTTTTACATTGGAAGCATGTGTATTATTAATAATGGACGTTTTTGTGGTACTTTACAGTTTATGCGGTGTGTTATTTGCAACCAGCCTGTTGGTTTGGTAGTACAAGTATTTTTATTCTCATTTTATAGGTAAGGAAAACGAGGTCCAATAAGGTTCACATCTGAAATTCAGTAGGGATAAATGTAAAGTCTTATACTTCGGTTTGAAAAAAAATCAACTTCACAAGTACAAAATGGGTACTGGCTTATATTAGAAAAATAGAGTGTTCTCTTTGTCTCTCTCTCTCTGTCTCTCTCTGTCTCTCTCCTTCCTCCTCTCCCTCTCCTTCTCTCTCCCCACGTCTCTCTCCCCCTCTCTCCCCCTGTCCCCTCCCTCTCCCTCTTTCCCTCTTCCCCCCTCTTCCCCCCTTCTCCTACCCCTCTCTCTCCTCCCTCTTTCTCCCTCTCTTTCTCCCTCTCTCTCTTTCTCTCCCACTCTCTCATATATGATTACTGCTCATGAAAACAACCTATTTAGTAGGTAGTTAACTATTAACTTGACCCCAGTTTATTTAATAAGAAAATAGTCCTAAAATAAAGATTAAAGAGACAAAAAAAGAAGGCAAAATGTCCAAGGTGAGGAGGGGACATTGCTGGGTAGCATTTTGTCTTTAAAAGATCTGAGGCTTTTTGTTGCCTGCAATGTGAGTTAGCTGTGTAGTATGACAGCCAAACGAGCTACTGATTAAGACAGGCATAACTTATATAGTGGTTCTCTAAACTTTTATTTTTTACTCCCAGAATACCGTTCTTTGCCACAACTTCATAAGTCATGCTATCACTGAGTGTTTAAAGTGGCGCCACTATAGGAGGCCTTCAATAAGAGCAGCCATTTTTGTTCAGTACTGGGACAGTTCGAGGTCTGACCTGTTATGATGTTAGTGTGTACATTTAATAGGCAAATTTTATTTATTTTGTGGCTACTCTCCTTATATATGCTGAGTAAGTAAAATTGACTTCAGACAGTTATGTACCAATTTTGTCTGCAGTCACATCTAAAAGTTTACCGCACACCCAGCAGAAGTCACAGTACATTAATATTCTGTAGCACACCCTTTGACAACCACTGGCTTAAAGGAATAAGTAATGAATCCCAATGTGCTCTTTCCTTGGCCACATACGGCTTATGGGGTTCAGTGCGCAGTGGCGTAGTCAAGAAAGGACATTGATAAACTGGAGCTATCAGCAGCAAGGGCAACCAGGATGCTGAAGGGTCCTGAATCATTGTCATGTGAGGATAAGTGGGAGGAGATGAGGAGAAGGGAAGCCCGAGGAAGGAAAGAATCAGGGAGTACACGTAGTTATCCTCAAATATTTGAAGTCCTGTCATGTGGAAGATGAATTATACTTGTGCTTTTGGCCACAGAAGACAGAATCAGGAGCAGTAGATACAAGTTGCAAAGCAGCTGACTTCTTTCTAATTAGAGCTGCTGATAAGTGGGATGGGTTACTTCAGGAGATAGTGGGTTCCCCCTCCTTGAAGGCCTTCTGGTAGAGGCTGTTTAGCCACCTATCAGATATCTTAGGTTAGGGGTTCCTTTTGGGGTATGAGTTGTAATGGATAGGCTCCGAGGTCCCTTCTAACTTTAAAATTCTATAATTCTGAAATTCTTGCTTTGAATCCCAACTGTCACTTGTTATCTATGTGAAATTGGGCAACTTTCAGCCTTAGTACTCTAATCTATAAAATTAGGAGGTTGACCTAAATTACTTCTCAGCATCCCGCCTAGTTTGAACGTTTTTTATTCCTATGACTTTGGCCATGATGCCATGGATAGTGTCAGATTCAGGACTTGAAACCAGGTCTTAGTCATCAGACTTGAGTCCAGTGTGCTTTACACTATGCTAAGATATGCCAAATATATAATTCTTATCTTGAATATTTTAATCGATGTACTAAACAAGCTTACTTTTCAACTTGTGTCAGATTAGGAAAAAAAATTACAATAATAATAGCTAGCATAATGTTGCTCCTTAATGTTTACAAGTAATTTCATGTTATCTCATTTGTTACTCTTAATAACCTTGTGAGAGAGGTGCTGTTACTATCTTCATTTTGAGCAGGAGGAAACTGAAGCTGAGAGAGATTAAGTGATTAGTCCAGGGCCACACAGCTTATAATTATCTGAGACAGGATTTGAACTCAGTCTTTCAGTCTCCAAGTCCAGTGCTTTATCCACTATGACCCCATATGGGATCGCAACTCATAGTTTAAGAAGCCTGGAAGGGGTTGTGAGTGGAAGAAGTTTAAGAAGCCTTGCATTAATGTCACCTACCCATCTCCTGAATAACATTAATGAGCCTAACCCCATAGTTACCCAAAGAGTGAAGTATTATCTTGAGTGTAAGTTATTCTCTTCTGTGGTTAATTTATTTTCCAAGGATTCCACAGTATGACTTTGACAGGCACAGTGGTATTATCAAAAGTGTACCAGTGTTGGAGTCAGAAAAGCCCTCAGCTTGAATCCTACCTCTAAAACACAGCCTTTTTGAGTTTCATTTTCCTCAGTTATAAAATATGGCTAATGAAACCTACAGTTCCTTAACTCACCAAATTATTATAAGGCTTAAATGAGATATTAGGTACCAAGGTGATGTAAACCTCAAGGCCCCGGATATAAATATTAGCTACCATTATTTTGTAAGTTACCTTCTCCAGGATATTAATCCCCTGAACAATTGGATTCGCATCAAGATAGTTTTAAAGTTAAGTAGCTCACTACTCATGGAGTGACTTATTCATGTGTTTCAACAACTGGAATAATGAGCACAGGCCCGGTGACCTCACCTCAAGAAAGCTGGAGGCATTCCAGATGTCAAGAGGCATGGAGAAGAGGGGCCGTGTGAGGACAACCTGAAAAGATTATGGTGCTTCAGACCAGAAGAGAAAGTCTGAGAGAGTGCGCATGTGTTCACAATCCTTTTTTTTCCCCACTAGAACCAAAATGCTGGAACTAGCAGGTATGCCATGAAGGATGAAGGTTAGAATTCATCAAAAGAAGGATCATTTTACTTTATATTCTGGGTAATAAATGTAGGAGCTCATTGCCCCCACTCCCACAAGAGGTAGTGTAAGCTGAAAATATAAAGAAAGATTTTGATAAAATAATGAATGATTGGTCATAGTAGTGTGTTAAAGGCATACACATCAGGGGCAGCTAAGGTGGCACGGTGAATAGAGCACCAGCCCTGGAGTCAGGAAGACTTGAGTTTAAATCCAGTCTCAGAGACTTGACACACTTACTAGCTGTGTGACCTTGGGCAAGTCACTTAACCCCCATTGCCCTGCCTTTCCCCTCAAAAAAGAAAAGGGCATACACATGGTTTTAGAATATACCTCTACCTCTTAGAGGTCAGTTTCAAGGAGAGCAAATACTGTGAGTAGAAGAGAGTTCTGGACTCAGAATCAGGATGCTTGCGTTAAAATGCCAACCCTGCCCTTTAGTAGCTATGTGACCAAGTGAATCACTTAAATTCTGAGCCTTGGTTTCCTTATCTGTTTAATCAGCTTCATACTACTAGTACCAGCTACCCCATGAATTGTTATGAGCAAAGCACCTTGTAAACCTCAAAGCACCATATGAATTGGAGTTATTATGGAGCATTCTACGAAATGCCACTTAATTCCACTGTGAGAGATAGAGTATAATAGAATGATCCTGAGCCTAGAGAAGTCAGGAAAACTCAAGTCTTGTCTAGTTTCTGCCACGAGCTAGCTATGTGCCCTTAAGCAAGCCCCTCTCCATCTCTGAGCCTTACTTTTTCACCTCTTATATTAGAGTATTGAGTAGAAAATCCCTAGGTTCCCTTACAAGTCTCACATTCTAAGATTCCAGGATATGATACTGGGATTCATGCACTGGTCTGGCTTAGCGTATGGTTTTTCTTATGTTCTCATACATAATAGAATGAGACTCTATAGCAAGTCAGTGTGGAATGGAAAGGGAACCAGATTTGAAGTTTGAGGAACTGGGTTCAAATCCCAGGAGCCATTTCACCTGCTCTCTGTATGACCTTTGGGCAAATCACTCCAAGCTCAGTATCTGTGATGCTATAAACAAAACTGTGGGCTGAAGCAAGTAGGAGGTTTTGAAAGATGATAGAGTAAATTTGGCCAGATCTTGGAGAGAAGAATTTAGCTACACCCTCCCCATTTGTTGGATAATCATGCGAACTTCCATTTCATTTTAGTCATATGGACCAGACAACAGATTGCTTTTTTCTGAGATACTCAGAATAATCCATATTGAGTAATTAACTCAGTTTGAATAACTAGATCCTAGATGTAGAGCTAAAAGGAAAAATAGAGGTCAACTGGTCTCACACCTTCATTTTACAGACGGGGAGACTGAGTACTAGAGGGTTTAAATGACTTGTCAAGAGTTACATAGGTGGAGTAAATGTCAAATCTAAGATTTGAACCCAGATCCTCCAACTCCAAATCCAGAGGTCTTTCCACTACCCATAAAGAAAAAAAATAAAGTATGTTGACCCTGACAAGAAAATAATACTGTTTCACAGTCATCAGAATTAATTAATGCTAGAGAATAAGAATCCAACAAGGAGTCACTGATTGATCATTATTTATGACATGGCACACTAGAAATAAGCCAACAGGAGAATACAATTACTCCCTGGTGTGAACGCCCTGGGGAGGACATTATTAAGATGGAAGGAACCCCTAAATAATTGTTCAAATAGAAAAAGTGACAGGCTGCCCAAAATGACTATTCACTTTGCACACTCATCTTTCTCTCAAACCTAACCTCCACTGTGTCAGAGTGACAGTCAGTTGTATATTAGAAAGGTATAATTAATATGGAGACCAAGGATACCTTATATTCCTTTGCAGTGTTACAGGCCTTGCCAGTCAGCACTTACCGCACAGTGAGTTTCTTAGAACAAAGAAGCAACTGAAGCTTTTTTAAACCAGAGGATGGGGCGTTGGCATTTTGTCAGGTTCAGCCTATAATGAAAAACATGAATTAGGGCCTGGTAGTAAAGAAAATCTCTTGTAACAAAGCAGCAACTTGTATTTTTTTATAACCTTCTTCTAGGCAATGAAGGCTATAGTTTTCTTTTCCAATTCTTAGGAATTTCTTTTTTTTTTTTTTTTTTGCTTTTTGGCAGGGCAATTGGGGTTAAGTGACTTGCCCAAGGTCACACAGCTGGTAAATGTGTCAGGTGTCTGAGGTCAGATTTGAACTCAGGTCCTCCTGACTCCAGGGCCGGTGCTCTACTGACTGCGCCACCTAGCTGCCCCAATTCTTAGGAATTTCTAAGGCTAATCTTAGCCTTCTGAATTCTAGTCCTCAAACTGCATCCCAGTCCAGACCCACAAAATACTCTCTCCACATCTCTAACCTCATAAAAGACAGGCAATGTATGTGTTCTAAAAGGCCAGAATGGTTGAAAGGAAGCCAACACCTATGGATATCCCCGGATTCTTTGACTAGACTTGACTTCCCCATCTGTAGGCATTGGCTTCCTTTCAGCTATTTTTGCCTTTTAGAAAACATACACTGCCTGTCTTTTATGAGGTTGGAGATCTGGAGAGATCTTGTAGGACTTGATAAATTTAGCTCCAAGCTCCATACTGTTTGTTAATATTTCCCCCGGGATTGTCTTGAAAGGAATGTCACGTGATAAACGAGGCTGGAGTGCCTGAAACCCCAGACAGACAACATAATCAACTAAAAAGAATGAATAGTTGTAAAGGACTTTTAAGATCATATAGTATAATCTTCCCTTTTTCTAGATGAGACAGCTGACGCCTAGAGAGAGGAAATTGCTCGCCCAAGATCATGTGGTCATTAGATTGGAGTCTCCTGATTGAATCCAGTGGTCCTTCCATTTTATAATTTCCATGGATTCTCTCTTCTCAGGTCCACGTTTAGATAGTCTGATCTTAGGAAAATTCTTGAGCCTTGTATTCCCTAGCTCTTTGTTTCTGTTGTCTGATCCCTTGTTCCCACTGCTGGAACTGAAGACATTTTAAAATGCTTTCAATTGAGGGAAGGGGAAAGTAATGAGTGAATGAATGAATGGGTAGATAGATAAATAAATAAATAGCTAAATTCGTGAACAAATTTCAAAATTCACTTGTGGCTAATTCCACTCAGTGCTCTCAGCACTGAACTGCCTCTGCCCATAGCAAAGCTAAGCTTTCTTAGCTCTGCAGCCCCCACTGGTATTGCTGATTGCTGCAGCTCCTTGCCCTCCCCATCTGTCTATAAAAGCCTTCAATCCTGGCACATTGCTTTTTAAAGCTTCACGGTTCACTCTAATTCCTTTGATGGGAAAGTCCAGGCCTGCAAACACAGGTAGGGTTCCTACAACCTAATAAAAATTCCCAGGGCAGCCAAGTGCTATTTATTGTGACAAAGGCCAAGTGTATTCCTGTGGACTAAGCATGTAGCGGGAAAGCAACAAAATTTCAGTGTTTGAAGGCACCTGAGAAGGCGTCTAGTCTAGGCTATTCCTGAGCAATAATCCTTCCTACAACTATCCCTGACAGATAATACATCCAGCTTCTTATTGAAGAGTTCCAGTGAGTAGGAAACCACAACTTCCCCCCAAATGTTTGTGTTGTATACATAATGTAGCGCCACTGATAAAAGCTCAAAGAAATATACTGTGAAGCTTTAAACCTGTGTGGTAAGTTGCTTCTTCAATACTTTGATGGAAACCTTGGTTTCACTGGTATGGATACTCTTCCCACTGGTGCACTTTGTAACTCCTCTATGCCTTCTTATCCTTTTCCAAAGTTCTCCACGGAGGCTGCAGGCTTCCCTCCAGTTCAGGGGTTTGTAATCATTTTTGTATCATGGATCCCTTCAGCAGTGTGGTGAAGCCTGTGGATCTTTTCTCAAAATAATGATTTTAGATGCATAAAAGAAAATACATTGTATTACAAAGGAGCTGTTATTTCCCACTGGACAACTCTATTGGCTCCACAGATGGGCTATGAGACATCAGGAAATATGGCCCTAGAAACTACAGAGTGAGCTCCTGGAGCATGCTGTGGGGCTCCACTCCTATTTGCCTTATTCTTCCCCTAGAAACTAGACTATAAGATCTGCGGGGGAAAGAACTATGTTTTATTTAAAGTTTGTATTTCCCCTGTCATCTAGAACAGTTCTTTGTACAGATTAGGTACTTATTAGATGATTGTTTATTGAATAAATGGTGTCTAAAATACAAAAACTTCTGGACATGGAAAGCTGGCCTGAGTATCTCCACATTTTCATTTGGTTCAGTCTTTTATTTCTCCCTTTTTATGTCATGATGATTTCAGCTTTTCCCACAGTAAATTTCATCACAAAAAGCCTATTTTGCATATTTATTTACGTAGAAGAGCCCATCACAATTGATACATATGTAAATATCAAATGATAAAATACTGCCCAAATATGAACTGTTATAATATTGTTGTTATTATTTCTGTACTGCAGGTAATTAGTCACTTATTTCAATCACTGATAAAACAAAATTCCTATATAACAGAATTTGGTTAGTCCCTTGGAATGTATTGAAATAGGATTCAATCTGTATATTAGATCTGTCACAGTTCTGATATTTTTCATTTCCACAAGTCAATAAATATGCCTTGATAGTAAAGCCAGTGAAATCAATATATCTTGCTGTAATAAAGCAACAGATACTATAAATTCTGACCACATATATTTTATCATAAATGTAACTATTTGAAATACCCTCAAATGTATATCACCAACACAATACCATCAACACAACTGTAATGAGAGAAAAAACCTGGAACATTTATAACCCTATACTTTACCTCCTTGATTAATTCTCTCATGTCCCCACAGCAACCCCAATATTTATTGTGCTCACCAGATATACATAAAAATCTCAGAATCTGAAGGGCTCTCAGGAAATCATAGTCTATTCCGCAAGTTTCTAGGTGGACATATCAAATCCGAGCTCTTCTTCCCTTCTCCCTGTTCCCCTAGGTACAGCGTGAGGGATGTCTGAAAACAACTTTAAAATGTTATAATCAGACTGCTTCACAAAGTTTTGGTGGCGAAAGTTTTTTGTAAGCTCTCCACGCATATGTGTAACTGCGCACCTGTGTATATGAACTAGTTATATAAATATGTACTGTTCTTAAAATATGATGCCTACAAGTAAATACTGTTCCAGATGCTATGACTTGCCTTATTATGAATAGTATGCCTTTCTTAATGTAACCCAAGATCCACTAGCCAGTAGTGCCTTCTGATGACAGATGCTGCAATTATCTTATGGAAAACTTAAATTGGTTAAAGTTATCACCACGTTTTTTGCCAATCAAACAACAAGCTTAAATAAGCACCTACTACTATCTGCTAGGTACTGTAGTGGGCACTGGCGATACTAAAACAAAAATGAAACAGTTCTTGGCCTCTGGGTTCTTTGACATTGTATTTTAACTTAGGAACTATTTTAGTAATTCGGATTTGTCTAGTAGTTTTTTCTGGTCATATTTAGAAAGGCATAGCACATTCTATGGATGTCTGTAATTATTGTGAGTGAATATTTTGGGTTATGTTTAAAAGACCCTTAACATGTCAGATATACAGCTAACTCTTTATACTAACTCTATATGGTAACGTATTATTTACCATTTGAGATCATAGGATTTGGAGCCAAACAGGGACTATAGAGATTATTCAATCTAATCCTCTCATTTTACAAAGGATATGTAGTCAGTAATGTTCAGTTTTCTAAGTAGAAAAAAGTAAAAAGAGAAGGTTTTTTTTCATTTTCTGGTTCACAAAGAAATACAGAAAGTTTTGAGTCTTTATCAAAAGTTTGAAAAAAACATTTTAAATAAATCTCTTTTTAATGAGGTATTATAATCACTAAGCTATTCCTTCTGAAAAGCTCCCATTTATGAGAAATGAAATATATCTAAAAGGTATTGAGCTGACCTTTAAATTAAGTCAGCAGCATTTTGGGACAGAAATAAATGTTTCTCACACAAGTAGCTGTACTAAAACAGATTTTGTGTGGAGATGGAAAATGGTCACAAAGTACTAAAGTGAAGTTTAGGTAAGCATCGGAGGAGTGGATGTTTCTTGGGTTGTAACTTATAGGCATGTTTGTGGTGTAAAGGGTCCTTCATAAAACTGTGCTAAGGAGAAGGGAATATTTAAAAAGTAAAAAAGCAAAGCATTTTTTTGCCTCCTTTATTTCCGATTCACTTAAGCGCAGACAGGAAGGGTAGATATCCCCTTAAACTTGTTCATGACATATCCATATAGCTGTTCATACCCCTACCAGCCTTTATTCTAGGACAGTTCCAGAGACTCGGGGGGTACCACTAAGGGTCAACATCAGGGCAGTTTACAGAAATCCTTACAGACTTCTCTCAATTATCATCTGAGTACCAAGAGCATTGATTTGGACTCAAAGGATCTGGGTTCAGATCTGCTTCTGCTATATTTACACTTTCTCTGTGACCTGAGGCAAGTCACTTAACTTACCTGAGGCCTCAGTTTCCTCATTTAAAAAACGAAGGGATTAGATTCAGTGACCTCTAAGAGGTCTTTTCCGTGGCTAAATCTATGATCCTTCAGGATACATGACAAACCCACTAACACGATGTGATAAAATCTCTCAAATTTAGATGAATGAATGGTTTTAATTCATAAATAATTTAGTGATAATAATAATAATAATAAATAATAAAGTATGTGCTGGAAAATATTAATATTAGAGTTGGAAGGGACCTTTGAGATCATCTGGCCCACTTTTCTCAGACTGAGGTCCAAAGAAGATGATTACTGTTAGTTAGAAGCAGAATTGAAAGTAGAACCCCAGTTTTATTTTTACTGCAACCAGGGCTCTTTGCACTATAATCAGGCTGCTTCTCCTCATTGTTCTTAAATTATTTTGTGAGTGTTGGTCTCTTAACTTCTTGGGGCTGCACTTCTCACCCCTTTTTTGTGTCATGGACCCCTTTGGCAGTCCAATGAAGTTTGTGGGCCCTTTTTTAGAATAATGTTTTTCAATGCATGAAAAAAATACATAGGATTACAAATGAAATGAATTATATTGAAATTATGTATCTATATTTATCTGTGCACAGAGATAGATATAATATAGATACAGAAGTAGGCATAGGTATAGATACAGGTATAGATAGATCTAGATATCACAGGTTCACAGACCCCAGGTTAAGAATCCCTGGCTTAGGGGCAAGAACCATGTCTTATCTGTTTCTGGCCTCTCATAGTGCCTAATATAGCATTATAATAAATAACCATTTGTTGAATTAATTAAAACCTAGCCTTGGCAGCAATTTCAGTGTCCCAGGTAGATGCAGGTTTAGTAGTGGGTGAATTTACTGTGGTGTAGTGTGGACATCTTGCTTTTCACAGCTCCTGATAGGACAACCTATCACTAGACTGTCATAGGAAAGGAGGAAAAAATGAGTGCTCTGCAGTAGTGTACATGGTTGGGGGGGGTGTGGGGGAGGTCAGCCATGGGGAAAGAGAAGTGAATCTGAATAAGATGCTCCACCAATACCCAGCTGCCACTCAAATCCATGAAGAAGGCTGAGGGAGTTGGAAGGATGCTTGGTGTTGGGGAGGTTGCCTTGATTTGGCCTTCCAAGCTACACCTGAGGATCATGGGGGCTTTAAGTGAGCCGGCCACCTCAGGGAATGGCATAAACCAGAGTCCATTGCTGGATAAATGCAACTTGGGTGATGGGTGGAGGAACCTATGTAATAGGAAGACAGAGGACCAGGTTAAGGCCACTAAGAATCATAGGATCTTGAACTAAATAAATATATATATATATATATATATATATATGTGTGTGTGTGTGTGTGTGTGTGTGTGTGTGTATGTATATAGATATATATAGATATAGATACCTTAGAATTTACGGTCTAGTGCAACTCCTTTGAGTAAACGCAGGTAGTAACAGAGGCATAATGTTGTCAAATTCAACAGATCTTGCTTCCCACAAGCCAGCTATAACTGCTCTGCTTACGCTCATCTTAACATAAATGGCTTCTTTTTATAGGTATACCCTTAAAGAAATATATTTTTATTCCTCTTAAGTACATATAGTAACTTGATTCAGATTGATAAAAAGGTTGCCTAATAGAGGTCCTTTAGAGAGACACTCCTCAAAGAATAGACAAGAATGGTTTGTAATTAGCATGTAGATGATTTATATGTGAATAGGTGCTGCTAAAGTACTTGAAAGTGCTAGAAAATACAGTTCTGTTAAGTCAGTCCCTATGGCTCCCTGCAATCTTGTTTGCTTAACTTCTTTAGCAAAAACCTTTCTTCTTAAAGAAAAGGCAAATTTAGTCTAGTCCCTGTGCAAGTATCCAGGATCTTAACTGTACCTTAATGTTTTGTTCAATATCTTCAGCTTAGAATTCCTATACAGCTTAAATTGTTTTCTTTTTCCACCGAGCCTGGATCTGTCTACTGTAACGAATCGATTCTAAATTGCAGAGAGGTGGTGATGATAATTGTGAGTTGGTGGGCTGTTTTTTTTTTCTTCCTGTGTAAAATACATTTTTCATTTTCTCACATCTCCACCTTATGAAGTATTTCTGAAATGTCCTGAGTCAAACTCCCACAAGACACATTTCCCATAGTTGTTCAAGTAGAGGGAATGCAGATACAAATGGCTCATTCTTTCTCAAGGTTACTTTTCACAAGATTGTCAAGAAAATGCCCCATTTCTTGGTCAGGCAAATGAAAGAATTAATGTGTTAACTTCTAGCATCCTTTTCCCATCAGACAAGTAGGGGCACAACGAATTCCTATTCCTTGGAAGGAATATCCAGTAATCAGAAACCCTAATTATTATGTTGGAAGTCAGTACAAAACTTGATGGAAGACAGTAGCAATTGACAACTGTTGTGATCAATTTGTGAACATAGAATGAGTTACTACAGCTGTTATCGATCATTATAATTATAGGACACATACCATAATGGATCATGGTCATATGTAGGAACCATGGCTTTCTTGGCCGCTTACTCCAGCGGGATGCAGCTGGAAAGCACCCTTCTGAGACTGGCCTTGTCTATTTGTATTTATCTCAAACATATGGTTACAAGAGCAAACTTAAAGAATTTTCTAATTGCAGCTCAAAGGACTTATTCTCATTTTTAAGCTCTTTCCTGAGACTTCATTGATTGAAATTATTTTTCCCTCAGTATAATTCTATTGCCAGAGAGTTACATCAGAATAAGAAGATGGCAACTGAAACCCACAATAACTTGGAGTAGGGGCCAAATTCAATTAAGAAGAGTCAGGTCCCACATGGGAAACATAAGCCATATAAATCCATTTTAATTGTGAGCCATGGCACTTATCTGGTCATGTTTATTTTGGATGTTGGTGCCAAAGTTGGAGTTAGACCAGAACTCCAGCTCTGTAGATCTAATGACTAATCTGGGTATCTAATGAATCCCTTAATTCATTTCTTAATTAGGTCTCTCAGAACCCTAGGGTTGCTTGGTTACAGTTCTGAAAACTTTCTCACAAACTAGGGCAGATGTAGACTTTTCATTTTGATGTTTTGTGACTTTAGCCCCAAACTGGAAGACACACAAAAGTCTCAAACTACCATTCCAGCTGTACTATTCATACAGTTTTGTATTGTTTAGTCGATTAGTTGTGTCTGACCCTTCATGACCCTATATGAGGTTTTCTTGGCAGAGATACTGGAGTGTTTTGCCATTTCCTTCTCCAGCTCATTTTACAGATCTGGAAACTGAGGGCAAATGGGGTTAAGTGACTCACCCAGGGTCACACAGCTAGTAAATGACTGCTGCTAGCTCAACCTCCCACACCCTTGTATTTGTACTAGCTGTCCCCAGTGCCTGGAATGCATTCCTTCTTTATCTTTATCTCAGAATCCTTATCATCTTTGAGGCCACTGTTCAGGTATCTCCTCCTCTATGAAGTTTCCCCTTAATTTCTCCCTGTTCAAATGGCTTTGTATTTGTGTAGACGATGAACTTTCTCCCCAGTAGCATGTTACCTGCTTTGAGGTCTCTGTAACCATAGGGCCTAGTACGGTGCCTTACGTGTAATAAGCACTTAATGTTTATTGAATTGAAGTGAACAATCATTAAACTCACACAGAATAATAAGAAATTGACTTGCAGATTGCTCCATTGTCTTTGGGTACTGCCAAAATATTTTCTTTGTCCCTCTAGGAGTTCAATTCAACAAGTTAAAATCATCTAATATTTATCAAGTGCTGGGGATACAAAGGTAAATATGACTCAGAATTGAGTTCTCAAAAATAATATAGTAGACATGTTTGCAGAACTTCATTTCCTACGATATTTTGGGAGGAGAGAGCCTTGCTCCATTAGTAGAGATTCTGTAGCTTTTGCTTCCCACAGTATTGCTCATGAGCCCACAGCGTGGTGCTGCCTAATAAGATGAGGACTCTCATTGGTGGAGAGTGTACCACAAGATAGGAGGTTTTAAAATGGGCCTGTAAGGAACTGGAAGTGGAGCCTGCCATAGAAAGACAAGCTATAGCCCCATGGTCAGAATAGTGACCACATGAAGTGGCATGGCCATGGCATCTCTCTATATAGGAGCCATGATACCTCAGAGGCAAAGTAAAAGGATTCAGCCATCCTCCAATTTGCTACAAGAGATTCTTGGGAAAGAAAATCAAAAAGGCAGGTTATAACATATTCAGAGTGTTCACTATGGGCACTGTGAGTTCTGAGGTGATGGTGTGCTTCTGCCATCATTCTGGGGAATGAGAAAGAATCAAAGGAGAATTAGATATAAGTCCCCTGAAAAGGTAGATGATGGAGCTCTTCTGTATACAGGTGTAGGAAATGCTTTTCTACTAGATTAATTTCCTTGTTATTCATATTGTTTCAGGTCTTGATTAAATGCTTTTGCTATTGGATTTATGTGTCACTTGTATGTTCTCACAAGAGAGAGTGCTAGCATTAGATGGGATCAGGGCCGTGAGTTGAATAGTTAAATATTCAAAACACCCTTCTTCACTTACATTGAACCTGGGAGTGGCATTATAATAGTTACTCATATTTATGTAACTCTTTAAGGTTTACACAGTACTTTTCCTTCTAAAGCAATCACCTTAAAAGAATGATAGGAAGGGTATTAATTATTACTCCCACTTTACAAATGGGAAAATTGAAGTTAAGAAAATAAAAATTAGTTACCCCACATCTCACAGTTAATAAATGTTTGAAGTAGGATTTAAACCCATATCCCTTGACTCAGAGTTCAAGTACCTTTCCATTACTCCATGATGGCTCTAATAATAGGAACTCACATTTATATAACCCATTGTAAATACTTTTCTCATGAGAAACAGCTAGTTTAACAGGAGGGAAAAGACATCTGCACAGATAATTATGATACAAGAAGACTGTGATGCATGAAAAGGAGAGTTCCAGGAAAACTACTATGGCAAATTTGAGGAGGGAGAGACCACTCGCATCCAGGGAGTAGTGTGGACTGAGTAAGGGATGGAAAAAGGGTCAGTGGAGGGGGCAGTGCTTGAGTTAGGCCATCAAGATAGAGGAGGACCTTTACAGAGGGACTAGTATCACAAGCATCATGGAAGTGTTCAAAAGCATAGGAATAGAAGGTGTCAGAATAAAAAATAGTCCAGTTTCACTGGAAGGTGGAATATGTGAAGAAGAATAGAATGAAATAGGTCTGGAAGGGTAAGTTGGAGCCCAATTGTGGAGGGTCTTGAATGTGCCAGAATCAAGAGTTTATACTTTATTTGGAAGACAACGGGGGAGCTACTGAAGGATTTTGAATTTTGTAGTGGTGGGATTAAGTGAAACCTAGGAATGTTAATGGTAGCTACGTGGCTTGTGGATAGATCCCTAGGCCTGGAGTCAGGAAGACTCATTCTTGTGAGTTCAAACTTGGCCTCAGATACTTACTAGCTGTGTGACCCAGGGCAAGTCACTTAACTCTGTAATGTGAGCTGGAGAAGGAAATGGCAAACCACTGCAGTATCTTTGCCAAGAAAACCCCAAATGGGTTCACAAAGAGTCAGACACGATTGAAAAACGACTGAACTGAAAGAAATGTAAGTACGTATGTGATGGTTTGAAGAAGCAGGAAACTGGAGACAGGAAAAACAGAATATTCACAGGAATCATAAGAGACCTTAGATGGCATTGTATCCAATCCCCACATTTTACAGATGGAGAAAGTGAAACCTCAGAGGGGTGACTTTCCTAAAATCATACAGTTTGTATGGGAAAGAGCTAGGATTTGAACCCAACTCTTCTTATTCCAAACTTGAGATTTTTTCCACTGTATTGTTCAGCCTCTGTATACTCTAGGTGAAAAAGGATAATGGCCTAAGTCAGACTAGAAGCGAAGAGAAGCAGTCCAATGTGAGATATAAAAACTGTTGTTAAGGAAGAATCAATAAGATTTGACAAATGATTCCATGGGAGAACACAGATTAAAAAATGACTGACTATATTCTAAAGGTAGCATTTTTTTCTGTTAATTTTTAATAGCATTTTACAGTATGTTTACAGCGTGAATGTTCTCAGGCTTTCCTTGATTTATTAAAATGTTGCCTGACAAATTTTTGGTGGGCCGGGGTGGGGGGGCGGTGCCGGGGTAAGAAGGAAGAGAATTCCTTAAAATCTTGAATTAATATTTTGTTCTCTCACCGTACACAACACTTGCCCAGGTTAATGGACAATTGTGATTAAGATGCATAACCTTTGTCATCCAAGAAGAAAAATATTAAATTTTTTTTTTAGAATATCACATAGTAAAATATCTATCCTTATTGTGCATGTGCTGGGGAATGAGAAAAGAAAGTGATTCAGCTTTAATGTTGACTGTGCTCAATGATCAATTCTATTGATAATTTCATGTGCATTTCTTAAAGGTTCCCATTTCATGAATATTCAGAAATGAAAACCTTGAGGCTACTGCAGCCTAATAATTTAATAATATTTCCATATTGGCTGAATGAAGGTTATATAACCCCTCAATAGATTTCTGAGAGATGCTGTGTAATCTTTCTCCTTGGCAGTTAAAAAAAATTCCTATCTCTAAACCAGTTTAGATGTGGTCCTGCCTAAAGGTAGATTAGATGAACGGCCTCCAACTATAATTTTTGTGGTTAAGTTTTTACTATTCACCTCAGAGTCAGGAAGACCTAGATTCAGGTCCCTTTTCTGACACATATAAGCTGTGACTCTGAGCAAGTCACTTAAACTTACAGTGTTCTAGGAAATTCTCTAAATCTATACATTTTAAAGAAAGTATCAGCTAACATTGGTAGTGGAGATGTCTTCATCTGGGCATCGCCTATATCAATATTAATAAATTACAGATCCAGTCCCAATGCCTGATCATTTTGTATTTATTATGAGTGGCATGGTGGGAAAAGTGTTGGTTTGGCAATCAGAGGCCTATGGGTTCATATCCTAAGGGTTCTGCAGCTTAACTGCTTGTGACCTTGGGCAAATCACTAAATGTTTCTGGGCCTCAGCTTCCTAATCTGTCAAATGAAGCCGGGAGGGGTTGTACCAGCTCTGAAACTTTGATGCCAGACAACAGGAGCTGTTGTGTTTTTTTTTCTTTTTCTTTACACAGACTAGTTAATCTGATTACCAATTGATCTGGACAAAGGGCTGTTTAATAATATGCTTTCAGCCCCTGAGGCCCAAGTCCCTAGTTTGATTTGGCTGGGTTACATGATTTCTTGAAGTTGCTTGGATTATTATGGTGGCTACAGAGAATGAAGATGCTGCCTCACTTGGTGAATTTGAAATGAGCCACAGATTGCGGATGGTAAAACCTGCTTACATGTGTCAGTTCGAGGCACACCTGGGTCTAGGTCCCACTCTGCTATCGGCAGAGTTAGCACAAAAGGCTTCTTTTTCCAATCTCCTTTGATGCCAGAAGGATTTTTTGTCCTTTCCTTTGGCACACTACCTGAATCCTGCCTTTGTCTCCCCTCTGCCAAAAAGAAGGCCTAATGTCATTTGTATGTAAATGACTGGTTAATATCTCTCCAACCTTGACTTCTTTCACATTGAGAGCTGCAGTTCCCAAATTTAGTCCAGCTCCTACCGTAGCAGGATAAACGAATATGGGATCATTGATCAAGCATTGGAAGAGAGCTCAGAAGTCATCTGGTCCTTCTGAGGTCATCCGGTCCAACTCCTTCCTTTTTCAGAGAAGAAAAAGTGTGCGTGTGTGTGCATGTGTGTGTGTAGGTATGGGAAAATATTATTTTGACCCAACTCTGTGCATGGATGTGTGACACTAATCGTATAGGGAGAGAGTAGAAAGATACATAAAGAGTATGAGAGGAAAGAAATCCCAGTAATATGATGTTCATTTCATTAGCAAAGACTTTAGAGGGGATTATGAGCAACATGTATGAAATGTTAAGACTGTATGAATCACATTTTGGAACTGTTGAAAAAGTAACCTTAGGTGGCCAAGTGGATAGAGTCATTGCTGGATTTAGAATCAGGAAGTTTGGCATTCAAACCCTGCCTTAGACACTTACTAGCTGTGTCACTCTGTGCAAGTCATGTAATTGCTTTCAGACTCAGTTTCTTCATCTATAAAATGGGACTTATAAAAGCATCTGCTTCACAGGGTTGTTGTTAGAAGCAAATGAGATTATGTGTAAAGCATTTAGCAAACCTGAAAAACTCTCTATAAATGTTAGCTGTTCACTAGAGCCAGTTTTATTTTTGATGGTGATTCACAGTAGAACAACTTAGGAGCATTCTACCCTCAAACCAGTTTGGTTGTTTTGTTTGAATTGACTGGTAAATTCAAATTTTTTTAAACTTTAAATTGAATCAAGTAAAAAAAAATAATTTTATTAGCCAGTTAGATAGCTGGTCATTTTTGTTTATATGATGACTAAATTATTCACTTTTTCAGCCAATTCAATTTAACAAGCATCTACTAATGACTAACTGTGCTGGGCACTGTGGTCTGTGCTAATGATGCGATGACAAAAATAAATCACTACCTGTGTTCAAGCATCTCACATTCTACTGAGCAAAAATATCTATGTGGATAAATATATACAAAATATATACAGTGTCAATATAAAGTAATTGGAAGGGGGTTAGAGATCACTAACAACGGGGAGGGGGTGTCATCAGAAAAGGCCTCCTTTAGGAGTTGGCATCTGAGATGTGATTTGAAGGAAGCTAGGGATTCTTCAAGGATTCTCCTGATGAAGAGAGAGCATTCCATTAAAGGAAGACAGCCTGTGCAAAGACATGAAGGCAGTAGAGGGACTGCCATTTACGGAGAACAGAGAAGTAGCATAAGACCAGTTTGGAAAGATAGACTGGGGCCATGTTATGAAATGAATGCCACACAGAGGATGTTTATCCTAGAGGTAATAGAGCATAACTGAAGTTTCTGGAACAGTAGAGTTCATGGTCAGACATGTGCTTTAGAAATGTTAATTTGGCAGCTTCATGATCAATGGATCTGAGAGACTGGAGGCAGGGGAGACCAGTGAAGAGATTATTGCAATGATCTAGACCAGGGCTGTGGAAAATGCTGGCGGGCAGGCCGCATGAGGCCTGCAGTGTGATATATGCGACTGGACTACAAGCGTAGAAATTTACATAAATGCTTTAGTAAACGAAGCTGAGCCTGCAGAGCTTTCACTAAAATGGCAAATCAATAAAAACCTAAGGTTGGACAGTCCTGGTCTAGACAAGAGGTGGTGAACGCCTGAACGAGGGTTCTGACTTTACAAGTGGAGGGAAGGGGATGGATGTGAAAGTTGTTGTACAGGTAGAATAAACAGCAATTGATTGGCAGTTGTTTGGGCAGTGTGTGGACATAGACAGCAAAGACACGATTTAATGCTAAATCGCAGCATGTTTATAGTATATGACTCCACTAAGACTGTACCAATATTGTTGGTGATATATTAAGTTAAAACCTTACTTTCTAAAAACTATTTGTAACCTGTAACACAAATTACTGAGAAGCTGAAAGGACCAATTTATGAGAAACTAGTGCTGTGTATAATTGAAATATCTATATTGTTGCCAAAATAGCAGGGACCAATATATGAATGTTATTTTTTTAAAAATATTCCCAAAGTAAACTGAAGCATATTGGAACTGAGGCAAAAGTAGGAGTATCAGAATTAAAATAGGAAGGAAAAAATGTAGCTACAGTTTTTAAAATCCTGTCTGGTTGGGTCCTTTTCATAGCAAAAAAAAAAAAAAGCCTTTTAGAGAAAGTGAGAACAGTACTACCCACAGAGCTGCTTGGAAGTGCTCTGAGAAGGCACATAATAGGAAAAAGGCTAATATAGAGAATCAACTACCAAAGCAAGAGGAGAGATTGGGTGACTTAATTAGCAAATGTAGTACAATTATCCCTTCCACATTGCAACTTTTTCCTTCACAGTTTTGATATATCATGGGTCAACATAAGAAATTAAATGGGAATTTTTGGGGAGTTTTGTGGAAGCTGCAGACAATATGTGAAGGCCAGCAGATGACACAGAAAAAGTCTAGAAACTCAGAAATGCATAAAATATATGTATATGAACATATTTTATCTTTTAATACCATTATAATTCAGACTTCTTCTCTGATATGAAGAGAGCACCAAAAATTTTATATGGACTTTCCAGATTGCAGGGACACTGTGCCCCTAGCCCCCGCTGTGGAAAGGATAACCATATTTGCCATCAATTTATATGTTTGGGTTTGAGAAATCTGTTCTAAAGAAGCTGATTTTTTTTTTTTCTGGACTTGAGATTTAAAGAAAGGTAATCATCTAACTCCTGGTTAAGTATCCCTCCCACTAAATTTCAACTTTTTTATTATTAGTTAAATCTTGGTTTTTCTTAAGAAATATATAGAATGTTAGAGCTAGAAGAATCTTTAGAAGTCACCTCATCTAGTGCCTTCATTTTACAGACAGGAACAAGAAGGCTCGTAGAGACTAAGAGACTTGTCCAAAGTCCTAACAGTAGAGTAAACGCCCTCTTCCTTCATCTTCCCTTTTTCTGGTACACATGCTTTGTTCTTTATTCCAGAAAGCATTGGAACAATAAGATAATAATAGTGTTGAGAGCCGGAAGGCACCTTATAGGCCGTCTAGTATAATGGACTTGCCCCAGATGAAAAGCTAGTTAAACATCAGAGCCAAGATTCAAAGCTAATCTTGTGATCCTGAGATGGGTGCCTTGTGGCCTGCTGGTATTGCTGTCCCACACTCTGTGCACCCCTATGCTTCTGGCTCCAACCGTATCCAGTGCTATTTCTTAGCGTTATTAATGCTGAACACTTTCTGCTTTGTTCTTTCTCCAAGTGATTTCAGAAAGGCATATTATTTCAGCTTTCATAATATGTAGTATGTATGCAGAGGATAACCCCCTAACCCATCATACTTTAAGCTAGCTTCTAAGTCTCTCCAACTAACTCCCAACCCCCAACCAACCTTTGAAGCTCAGCATGTATAAGATAATTACTTTGCAAAAAAAAAATTAAAGATGGTCCATGAAATAGGATGCTGTGGTAGCAATGTCTGTACGGTCCTCTGTGATCAGCCAGAACCCCCGATAACAGGGTGGTTGGCAATCAGTCCATCACTCTTGCTTCATATCAATGTGTTGCCCTTAGATCCTTCTCATCTAAAGGTGTGATATTCTATTGATGGCTTATGCCCCCATCTGACTAGGTATCTACTCTACCTCTGTCCCTTGTCAGGAAAGTGTCATTCAAAACCTCTGCACAAGTCATAACCTTAGGAAGCAGTTTAATTAAATTATATAAAAGTATAATAAAGTACAAGTAATCAACATGTAAGGTCCCATACCTAAACTCTGCTTCCCTCACCATCTCTTGATGCCTCCCACTGCAGGGTAGAAGAAATAGAAAGTTTATATGCGTAATGCAGATCCACTTGACTCCCACTGGGCATGGGAAGTTGACAACAGTTACTCATGATAGTCAGCACCATCTGGGAGCTATAGTTCTCCCCTGGCTCAAACAGCTGCAGAAATTTTACCTGGTATGACTGGGAAGAAACTGATTTGACATGGTGTGACCACCATGAGTCTGGCTCAAATTCTCTCAACACTATAACTATAAGAGGGGCTACTAGGTGCCCTTTCTTGATTCTGGGAAAAGGTTGTGCCCATGGCAGCAAACTTTCCCTTTCCCCACCCCTTAGTCTCCTTACTCCCCAGTGATATCCATGCATCCCCCACTCAAGCCTTTGGGAAATCAGTTCCAGGATTTATTTACTCTTTACCCCAAAGCTTTCTGGGAGTTATAATCCCTGGGAAAGAGCATTCAAGTTCTTAAATTCTCTACACCTATTATCTACTCCAGCATTCTTAAGACCTTCCAAGCCCACATTTTTCCTCCATCTGTGAACATTTTGAAACACGTTTAAACAGAACAGAGCAGTTCTTAGGCAGATATATACAAAGGTTTCCTCTTCACTAGCCGGCTTACTGACGTTACTTGTGAACAATAGCTGACAAGAATCAGCTGTATGAGAGAAACAGTCGGGGGTGGGGGGTGCAGAAAATGTATCGGATTGGAAGTGAGGAGAACATGATTGTGGTGCCTTCACTACTACCGATTTGCTCTGTGACTTGGGGAATCATTTAACCTCCTTTGCTCCTCCACTTCACCAATAAAATAATTTACATTAGGTCAGGAGTTCCAAATCTGGGCTCCACAGACCCCCAAAAGAGTTAATGGGTAATTTTCAGGGGAACTATGAATTTAAATGGGAAAAATATCTTTTTTTATTAACCTCTAACTGAAATTTAGCATTTTCTTCAATTATGTATTTTAAAAAAACCCAACAATATCATCCTGAGAAGGGGTTCATAGATTTCACTAGACTGCCAAAGGAGTCCAGGACAAAAAGAAGGGTAAGAGCCCATGTACTCTAGAATATTTTTCTAGGTTTCTCCTAGTGTTAATAGTGCTCAAAACAGTGCTTGTTGAATGAATGTTTATTGAATGAATGATTCTATATTGGCGCTTAGTCATTTGTATTTCTGCAATAAGGAAACAGGCATAAGAAAAGTGCATATGCATCCATGGCAAACTCTGTGGTTTTTTTTTTAGTGAAAAAAAAAGTGGGGAGTGAGCTTTGGAGCTTTGCACTGACATAGCCAGAACAGATGGAGATGGGTCTGTCCCATTAGAATCATTTATCATTATCGCTTGTAACAAATGCCAAAATTCCTTATAATCAAAAAGAAGCAGACATGTGTATACCATAACCAATCTTCTATATTTTATACATTTTTAAATTGCTTTGCTCTGCAAAGAAAAACTCTTTCATGGCTCCAGTACATTGTAGAAAGAACTGATGAGGTAATAAGCGTCAACCCTTTACCTAGTATGTCCATTTCAATAGGGCCATGCTATAACAGACTCTGCAGTTCATACTTTTTTTTTTACCGTCCTCAATGTGTTATCACCCCAGGGCCTTATGCTGGTTGCAGTGATGATTTATTATAAGTCAGATTTTAAGTGCTGACCCCTGAAATGTTAGATATCTATTGGCAGCTGTTGTCCTAAGGTGTCTTAACTAATGCTCTGAGAAAACTAGCACCCATAATAAATCACAGAATAAATAATGTTGCCATGAAATAATGGGAAAGATTGTATACCCTGGACCCTATAAGCCATAGTGCTTAGAAGTTCTTTACTTGGGAAAGCAAAATAGAAAGCTTGAGTAATTCTCAAGCTTGAACACTTGAACTTGGAAAAAGCCACATCTGATAGTAAAAGCATTATGGTGTCTTTGTTCTCCTGACCCTGAGATTTTTTGGCTCTGGAAATTGAATCAGTACCAACTGTATGTCTAATCGCATTCCTTTTTTGCTTAGAGAACTTTCCCAAAAAGATTTCATTCTTCTTTCAATGGGGGTACCTTGAATGTTAGTTCTTGCTGCAACAGCCATTGTTTGTAAGACCTCTTCAGAGATATCTGCAAAGAAAATTGAAATGCGCTTTGTCAGCCAGTCAAGCGACCATCGCTTGATTCCTTGGTGAGCACACAAAGCATTATAGAAGGGAAAAAAAAGAAGGCTTGGTCTCTGCCTTTAGAGGCTTATAGCCCAGCTGTGGAGCTTGTAACCCAGGAAGCCATATGATATAGTGGGTAGGGACAGCTAAAGAGCACAGTGGATAGAGCTCTGGGCCTGGAGTCAGGAAAACCTGAGTTCAAATGTGGCCTCAGACACTTACTAGCTGTGTGACTCTGGGCAAGTCATTTAACCCCCATTTGCCTTAGTTTCCTTATCTATAAAATGGAGATAATATTAGCACCTACCTCCCAAGGTTGTTTTGAAGACCAAATGAGATGATAACTGTAAAGTGCTTAGCACAGTGCCTGGCACATAGCAAGAGCAATATAAAGGTTAGGCGGTATCATTACTGCACTTGGAGCCAGGAAGCCCTGGGATCAAACTTACCACTCAGGTACTTGCCAGCTGTGTTATCCTGGACATATCACTCCATCTCTCCGTGACTCATTTTCCTCCATCTGAAAAATGGGTGAGTTAGACTCATGGCCTCCAAAGTCGCTTGCTGCTCTAAATCTTTGATACTTTTGATATACTTAAAAAGGTTAGTCTGAGGAAAATGCTCTGTAAACTACTATGTGAGTGCATTGTTACTACTATGTTTTTTTATAGACTAAGGATTTAGCAATGTGATAAACATCATTTCTGCTCTCTCTGCAAATGACTATGAAGTATCTTCTCTTTCCACTAAAGTTTCTTTCCAGTGTCTTATGGCAACATGGAGGCAGCCTTGGGTTGAAAACCTTTTGAGTATGGCCCTAGTGATGGGCTAAACATGGGCCATCTGAGAACCAGCCTCACTGAGGTTGGAGAAGTGCATTACCAGTTCAGGATACAAAGTCATGAACTTTTGGGGGATACAGCAAGCTTTGAAGATGGTTTACTAACTCATAGGAGGGTTGAGAGCTGTATTGGTGGGTGAAAGTACCCACATTAACGAAATCATTGGACTATTAACCTGTTTGTTATATCATGTTCCATCAGATCTCCCCAGAACTATCAATGTTGAACTAGATTCTTTGAGTATATAAATTATCAGTTGGAAAAGGGGCTACCTAACTGGTAGACTGGTATCTAGTGGTAGATCAGTAGAGAGCATTTAAGAAAATAAACCTAGAAATAACCCTCCTTAAAATAAAAGGGATGAACATAGAAAGACTTCCCAGAAGGCACAGTGCATGTAGATGACTTGGAGATCAAAGACATATTCCAGTATGCTCATGCTAGTCACCATCTTTGGCAGGATAATGGATAATGGATCAGAATATGCAAAGTGTGCTGGATTGGTTTCAGCAGCATTGGCACAGTGTTAACTGCTGATGAGGTGCCTGTGAAGATCTGGGCACAAATGTTGGATTCCCCAGTGTTGTCCTGAGTATTTATGCATTAGAGCGCTAGTCTACCATAAAAAGGAATGAATAGAAATTTAAGGTTACACTGTTTGCAATGAAAAAAAAAAAAACTAAGTATGGAATGTTCTTGCATGATTGCGTAACAAACAGAAAATGCTGCAGGTGGTGGATTGGGAGATGCAGTGCAGTGTACTGGAGACAGATGAACTGTCTCATTTATAGACTGAATCCTACAGGAACACAAACAGCTGACCAAGAGCCAAAAACATACTTAGTGGGATGACTGACTAGACCCATTTATGGGCAAAAATGGAAATGATACAGAATCATCAATTTTTATAGTCAGTGGATCTGTGCCTTCATCTCATTGAACCAGATAAACATGAATGAATGAATCTTAAAACTGATAGATTCAGTTAAATTCATGGAACTTTATTAAGTACCTCCTGTATGCAAGGCAGTGGGCTACACACTAGGTCACAAAGACACACACAAACAATCCCTGCCCTCAAGGAGCTTACAGTCTATCAGTGATACAATTTGGATAATAATAGAGTACCAGGAAAAGTAAGGAGGAAGAAAGCAAGAGGATCTGGTTATCTATGAAATCTTACAAAAAATTTTGAGGGCTCCATTGGTACTAAGTAAATGGCATACTGGCAGACAAAAGGAGTTAACGCAGCTTCCCAAATTGCATAATTTATTCCAGAGGATAGTTCACATTGTAGGATGTTCTGAATCCCTAGGTCTTTGGTAGTAAGAAAGGATCTAGACTAGCAATCTTTCGTTCTTCAGACTTTACCATCAAGTCCCTGTGTGGTTATCTCTTCCCTCTACATTTCAGCTCCCTTTTATATATTGTCTTGCCCCATTAAAATGTCTCCCTGAGGCAGAGACCAAGCAAAGACTTGCATTTCTATCCCCAATGTTTAACACATTGCCTGGCACAAAGTAAACATTGAATATGTGATTGTTCATTTCTTCTTCTTCTTCTTCTTCTTCTTCTTCTTCTTCTTCTTCTTCTTCTTCTTCTTCTTCTTCTTCTTCTTCTTCTTCTCCTTCTCCTTCTCCTCCTCCTCCTCCTCCTCCTTCTCCTCCTCCTCCTCCTCCTCCTCCTCCTCCTCCTCCTTCTCCTCCTCCTCCTCCTCCTCCTCCTCCTCCTCCTCCTCCTCCTCCTCCTCCTCCTCCTCCTCCTCCTTCTTCTTCTTCTTCTTCTTCTTCTCTTCCTCCGCCTCCTCATCCCTTTTCCTCCTCCTCCTCCTCCTTCTTTCTCCTTCCTCTTTTCTTCCCTTTCACCTCCTCCTCCTTTTCTCTTCCTCCTTTTCTTCCTCCTCCCCCTCCTCCTCTTCTTCCTTCTCCTTCTCTTCTTCCTTCTTTCTATTCTTTCTCCTCTCCCTTCTCATTATTCTCATTTGCATTATTATTATCATTATCTTATCACCAAATTGCAAATATTATCCCCCAAATTTTCTGTTTCTGTTTCTCCAAATATATCAATATGAAATATTCAACTCTGCATATATACACATATACACACAAACAAACATATAGTATAATGTATGTCTGTATCCCCTTAGGGAAAAGTTCCTACATATAGATATACTTTTCCTAAAGAAATAATAGTTCACTGTAACTGAGAAGCATAGAAATAATTTTAGCTTGCTTTTCTCCTAAGCTATAGTATGTAATCATTAGCATTCCAACAATTCTTCATAACTTTATAATATGGTCCCTAATTATGCTTCTTAAACTGTTTTTAGACCCTTGAGAGCATTACTGTAATAAACTAATCTTCAAAGTACTGATTTATTGATAGTACACCTAAAGAATGTCTAAGAGTGCAGAAATAAAGGGATGTCATTCTGAGATGTATCTAATGTAATCTGCCGAGAATCCTCCAGTGTTTGCTTCTTATTTACTTTACCCCTAGATTTAATTAGTCCTTGTGGATTAAGAATAGGTCTCCTAGAAAGATTGTAGATTCAGTGCTTAATATTTACCATTTACCTTTTATAAAAGTTTCTATAAGCAAAAGCCATTTTTAGTTGTATGTTTAGTTGTATGTTAAATGTGTCTTTTTTTAGTTGTATGTTTAGTTGTATGTTAAATGTAAAATTTGTCTTAACATTTAGTCAATTCTAAGGAAGATCTGTGAGTATTTTTAAGGGCCTATGTCATTTCTACAAGAGCAACCTTGTCACCATAAAGAACATGTGCCAAAATTTACCACAATCATTTTGTTTTATACAGAATATATTTATATGGCTTATAGAACTGGAATAAAACTTGAAGATCATTGAAGTTCAGTCTTCTTATTTTACATATGAAGAAACTGAGGCCCAGAAAAGTTATAGCACTTTTAAAAAATATGGTTTCCATTGAATTTTGACAATTCACTAAAAGTTAATCTTTTTAAAGTTTGAAATTGGGTATTTCTGAAAGCAGAAAAATCAGTTTTTTTTAATTTTTAAAAGCTAATTATTTTTAAGTTTTATTTTTTAATTTAAAGAGTAAAACACAAGCATAACATAGTATGCTATTGCTATTCCTTTTAAATATATAATAAAGTTACCATGTAAATTTCTTTTTTCCTTTTCTTTCTTCCTGCCCCTCTCTCCCACCCTAAAGATGGCTACCATTAACACAAATAGCTATATATATATATATGTATGTATGTAGGATATATATATATTTATATATATATTTATATATATATGTATGTATGTATGTATGTAGGATATATATACATGTATACGTGTATATATATGTAAAATTATTCTATGCATACCTCTATTTATTAGCTCTTTCTCTGGATGCAGGTAGTGTCTTTCTTCATATGTCCTTTATAGTTAATTTGGGCATTCATAATAGTCAAAATGACTTATTCACTCAAAGACATTCTTAAAACTATATTGTTGTTACTGTATACAGTGTTCTCTTGGGTCTGCTTATTTTAAGAGGCCCGTTGTCTTTCTCATCTTAGTCATTATATTACCTTTAGAATATGTTTTTATAATCATTCTTTTTTTAAAGCATTGTTCATCAAATTCTCCTCCCCCAATGAAATTTTGAACCATAGAAGTAATGAAATTATGAGAAGGGAGACTCATGTGAAAAAAGATCACTTAAAGATCACTTCATGTACTTAGCTAATCTGCTTTTATGTATGATTGTCCATTCTGGGGAATGGACTTATAAGATATTTTGCACTTGAAACTGACTTTGAATGTGATAAAGAAAAATTTGAAAAGAAAATTTTGACCTTTCAAACAATGACATGGTCTTTTCCGTCTGAAATGGTAGCTTCTGGGTAACATTGTAAAAAGTTTGTGAATACAGTAATGTTTAGCCCAGGTAATACCTGAAAAAATACTTCTAAACTAATAATATTCTCATTATAAACAAGCTCAATGTAGTTTAAATAATCCCCTTTGCAATCTTATTTATCTCATTAATTTGCTTACAAAAGCCTTTTTCACAAACCTTGCTTCAGCTGTTAAAGGATATATGATTTTTTTAGATTTTTAGATTTTTTTGGTAATATTTTTAAATTTTTTTAGGTTTTTTATTTTTAGTTTACAACACTCAGTTCTACTTAATTTTGAGTTCCAGATTTCCTTTCACCCCTCCCCCGCTCCCTCCCCAAGACAGCATGGAATCCGATATATCTTCTATGTATAACTTCGCATTGAACTTATTTGCACAATAGTCAAGTTGTGAAGAAGAATTATGACCAGTGGAATGAATCATGAGAAAGAGGAAACAGAACCAAAAAAAAAAACCCCAAAAACGAAAACGAAAAAAAAGGGAGGGTAAAAAGGTGAGCATAAAGTGTGCCTCAATCTGCATTCAGACTCCATAGTTCTTTCTCTGGATATAGATAGCATTCTCCATCGTGAATCCTTTGGAGTTGTCTTTGTACCTTGTGTTGCTGAGAAGAGCAAAGTCTATTAGGGTTAGTCATCATAGAATCCATGTATCTGTGGTTGTGTATAATGTTCTCCTGGTTCTGCTCCACTCACTCAGCATTATATCGTGTAGGTTTTTCCAGGCTGTTACGAAAACCAGTTCATCCCCATCTCTTATAGCAAAATAGTATTCCATTACCTTCATATACCACAACTTGTTCAGCCATTCCCCAGTTGATGGGCATCCCCTTGAGTTCCAATTCCTTGCTACTACAAAAAGAGCCGCTATAAATATTTTTGTACATATGGGTCCTTTTCCCACTTGTGTGATCTCTTTGGGATACAGCCCTAGAAGTGGTATTGCTGGGTCCAAGGGTATGAACATTTTTATAGCCCTTTGGGCATAGTTCCAAATTGCTCTCCAGAATGGCTGGATCAGTTCACAACTCCACCAGCAATGTAACAATGTTCCAATTTTCCCACATCCTCTCCAGCATTTATCATTTTCCTGTTTTGTTATTTTAGCCAATCTGACAGGAGAGATGTGGTACCTAAGAGTTTTTTTTTAATTTGCATTTCTCTAATCAATAGTGATTTAGACCATTTTTCCATATGCCTATATCTTTATCACTTTCTTCCTCTGAAAAGTGCCTGTTCATAAAGGATATATGATTCTATTGGTTCAGGTTTTCTCTCTGCCAACCCTGACAAGTTTCATTGCTTAGTTGATGATCTTTAAGAATTATCGTGTCCAAAAGATTCAACCTGGTGGTGCACCTCACTATACTTAATGAGGCTCTTTCTCAGGCAACAGTCAGAGTCACCAGGCCCCATTATCAAAGCCTTCCCTGTTTAGCAGGACCTTCCAGAGCTTTCTCTTGACTATGAAAGATTTTCAGAACGCAACGTCACCTCCACATGCAGTAAGACATTGTAGTAGGGTTTTGGTGGAGATTTCTAAATCTTACAGAAGTAAATTTCCTTCTAGACTATCCAAATGTTCACAAAATCTAATCAAATGAAGTTCTAATTGTCTCTTTAGAATTTTAATGTTAGTCCCAGGCCTGTGTCTGATTAAAGACAGAGTTGAATAGACAAGGACCAAGAAGAGTCAAAGTATGGTTAGTTGATCTGAGTTAAAAGGTTAGATTAGAAGAGCAGGGTCCATAAAGGCAAGCTATAAGCCAGATGTTCTTCACATTTTCTGTCATGGGTCCCTTTAGCACTCTGCTTTAAAAAAATGGTAATTGAAGGAAATGCTTAATTTCAGTTAGAAGTTAGTGAAAATAAAGAGGTCCTTTTCCCCCTAAGCTCAGAGACCCTATGAAGTTCATTATTCCATGGACCCCAAGATAAGAACCATTACTCTAAGAGAACCAAAATTCTAAGAATCTGAAATCTACAGAACTGAGATCTAGGAGAACCTTTAGGAGAATCAGGGTAAGAAACCTAGAAGGGCCAGATATTCAGTTGGAAGAAGAGTAGGAGTAGGGAGAAATGGGAAACATTCCAGCGTTTGAGAACTTTAGGCAAAGACAGGAGGCCATGCATTGTCTGCCCCCTGCCCTAGAGCAAAATGAAGGCTTTTTTAGTTCTTCTCAAAGTCTTGTTCCGTACTTACCACCATGCCGTTGTTCCTCCCAACAGCTACAAGTGCTCGTTCCTTCTGCTTCAGGTAACTGATAAGAATAAGATTTCAAGGGTTCGCGGGATGCTTAGGATCCCACATTCTCACTGAAGGAGGAAGATACAATGTCGGGCCATGGATGTCAGGATGCCTACCAGTTTTTGGTGCACTGTAGGAGTTGGATCTTCCAGGTTTCATATGGTACTATTTTTGAGCCCCCAGGATCATCCTCTATTTCCAGGGTCTCCCATTCAAGGTTATGACATCAATGAGACCATAGACATTGCTCCTACCTTCCAGATCATACATTGTTAGAAGGTCCCTAATAGGCAGACCATTCTCAATGACATAAAGGTACTCATTATTAGACAGCACACTAAAAGTATATACTGTTTAGGCTGGCTCTATGTTCTGCTTTTATTTTGTTGCATATTAAGTGCTTTGTGAAATTGCCCAAGTTTCTGTGGGAATCTTTTGAAATCCCACCTTGGTAAACAGTTCGGTTATCCATTGCATTTGGACCACAGCTGTGAAGAGACTGATGAGCTGTTCCATGATTTACTAGGTGCCCTATCCCCTTCCAGGGTTTCTTAACCTAGGGTCCTTTAAATATTTTGGTAACTGTAATTCACTATGACTGGTTTTGTCTGTAATCTTTTTGACTTTATTTTGAACCTCTAAAAACATTGTTCTTAGAAGGGGGCCATCACAGGTGGACTTTGCCAGACTGCTAAAAGTATCTGTGACAAAAAAGTTTCAGAACCTCTACCTAGAATGTCTTAAAGACCTTGGTATCTGTGTAAGAATATTACTTCCTGAAATGTTTTGTTTTGACTCTTAAAGAAAGAGCTGGCTGGGTGTGAATTTATAGTCCACTCTATAGTTTTTGGATTCAGAATTTGGATTCTGGTTGGGCAAGTGGACTGGCAGACAAATCTGAATACTATTACAACAGCTGGTGAGCAAGAAGACTGAAAGTAGCTGCAGTGAACATCACTTGGATGACCATCTCTGTCATTTAGCAGAGTGGATTTGTAAACAAGAGTACTGAGTACTTTAGGAGGCACAATGGAGAGAGCATTGCCTCTGGAGACAGAGGACTTGAGTTCAAATCCTTCACCTGATAGTTACCATCTGTGTGTATTTGGGTGTATCTTTTAGCATTCCTGGGCCTCAGTTTCCTAATCTATAAAATGAGACATTTGAACCAGATGGCCTCCAGGGTCCCTTCCAGCTCTAAATCTGTATGATCCTATTAAAAAGCCACTGCCTCCCCTTCTGCCCATCCCTAGTTAGAGAAAATATCATAAGCTTGTTTACTTCCTTCTTAGTCTTTTTTTTCTTAAAATTCACTTTAATTCCACAACCATTCATTAGATCCATGCAGAAAAACAAAGCAACAGGGTGTGGGACCTGGTGGATTTCTCAGAATCAAAACTCTTAAAGAATGAAACGTTCCATCAATAGGAAGCAATACTCTAAACATTCCTACAACCCTCAATAAAAACTGAGTAAAATCTAAATACGAAAAGATATTCCAAGGAGTTAGCTTTCAGACTCCTTTCAGGATGCATCCTTAAACTAGAGGTTTGGAAAATAGCACCTACCTTCTCTTCACTCTCTCTAACTTAGCAAAAGAGACAGTCTTCCCTATCACTTTGCCCAGGGCCATCCCTGGTACATGCTTTGGAGGCTTCAGGTTTCTAGGCAGTGGGAAGGAGCAGGAGAATGGAATACAACAGAATACAAGTAACATCAGCATGTAAATTCCTCCTTCATTTTCTACCTTTACTAATGCAGCATGGACAAACCTCCTCCCATTCCCATGCCCACCGCCAGAGTTTTCCACTACAGTCTCCCACTTTGATGTCCCTGTTCAGGAGATTTCACTTACATCATCACGTTCAGTCAGGATGAGCCACGTCTCCAAATTTGCTTCCTGCCAAACCAACTTCTGATCTCTATGGAAATCATGGCCACATTACTGTCCCCCAAGCATGGCATCCTGGTGCCCTTTTCAGTTCCTAATTCTTCTTCTCCCTTTGCATCCTTGCCACATGACACTCCTGGCCTATTTTGTATCCTCCCCATTTTCTCCCCATTTCAAGCCAAATCACCTCTCCAAACTTGGTCTTCTTCAATTGCTAATTCTGATGCTCGTTGAAGGACAACTAATTGACTCAGTGGATGGAGCACTGGGCCCGGAATCAAGAAGACTCATCTTCCTGAGTTCAAATCCAGCCTCAGACATAATAGCTCTATCATCCTGGGTAAGTCATTTAACTCCATTTGCCTCAGTTTCCTCATCTGTAAAATGAGCTAGAGAAGAAAATGACAAACCCCTCCAGTATCCTTGCCCAGAAAATGGGGTCACAAAGAGTCAGACAAACTGAAAAAATGACTGAATAGCAACAGAATTGCTGGTTGACCTTTATATAGCAAATTAAGGTTCTTAAAGTACAGTACATATATTCCCTCACTTTATGATCACAATGATTGGGTGAGGTAGCTACTACAAGTATTGCATCCCTATTTCATGGATAAGAAACTGAGGCTCAGAGAGATTAAGTGATTATCCGTGATCTCACAGTGTTCTCTCTACTCCACTGTCCCTCTTTGTTCATGGTTTGTGATGACGGACCTCCTTGCCCTGATTCTTGCTGTTCTTTCTACTGATCAGGGTGAAATGTTTCAGCTAAAATCATGTTTCACTCACCCCCTTCCCCTCTGCCTCAAAACCTTCCATTGACTTTTCTTTTCTCCTGAATACATATACTAGCCAAGAAAAAAAAAGAAAGTCAAGAAAAAGAGACAAAAATGATTTATTATAACAGAGAATTTGCCAAGAGTGATTGGGGGAGAAAAATGTATAGCATCTCACCACATTGAACTGTACTGGATTCTTTCTTTCTCTCTGGGAGAGGTATTTAACTTACACGCACACACACACACATGTTTCAAAGCATAATCTTTTTCATATTTTCTTAACATCTATCTAGAAGTAGGTTATAGATTTCGAGCTTAGAGATCATCAAATCCAGTCCTCTTATTTTATAGAGGAGGAAATTGAGGCCCATGGACATGAAGTTATTTCTCCCAAATCACAGAAAGTGGCAGATACAGGATTGGAGGTCTTGTTCTCTGGCTAAATCCAGCACTCTTGTCAGCTGCCATCCCTCCAACTTCTTCTATTCTCTAATATTACTTCGTAAGAGAGGAAGAGCCTCAGCCTCACACCTTAAAGTGTGTGCCTTAAAGCACATACTAGGTCAGTAGAACCAAGCAAGGGCAGTCTGTTATCAAAGGCTGGTTCCCATACTGATCTGTACACCTGGCTTACTCACTCCCTGTCTTAGGCTTTATCAGTCTTCCCAGGCTTTGTGTACCAAGATGTTGCCTAGGGCCACAGACCTTGGTAATTTAAAGCATGAGGAGGCATTAATCATGGAGATCTCAACTGAGATAGGCTAAGTTCATTAAGGTGTGCTCTTTGATAAATCCTATAGAAACTGGAATAGAAAAAGAATTGTTGCTTTTAAATCCTGAGAGAATTTTTATTCTCACGAGAGCTGTTGCTGTGCTTGACCAGGGTGCATCCAAGTGGGCAATGACCTGGAGATATATCTTTGTCAATATATCTTTGTTGACTATTTTTATTTATTAAAAGAGCTTTTTTTTAAAATTTGCCTCATTAAATCAATCTCTTCAGATCTTAGGACCAGCATAGGGTCTAAAACACTCTTACTATATACAAGGGCAAACACGTCACCTGCTACAGATCATTATTCTCCAGGACACACACAGATAGCATAAACCCCCAGGGTCAGGAAACTCTAGGGAGCTAGAGTAATGTTAGAATGGAAACTCAAGACCTACTTGAATGCAGGAGTTCCCTGCTATGATAACTTCATCCTTCTAGTCATCTGGATGATGCAGCAGCAAACTTACTTTGGCTCCTCCAAAATGAGATGGGCAGTCTCAAGATCACTAGTGCCAGTGATCATTCTGACAGCATCTTATGTAGATTGGCTTTTGCTGCTGATGCTATGCCTGCACACCTGCTTCATACAATTCTCTACATTTTTTATATCTTTGTGGCCAATCCTACCTGCTGTTGATGAGCTGCTACTGTTAGTGATTATACCTGTTGTTACTTGGGAGCTGGAGGTAGAGTTTCCCCTATCTTCTGTGACTATTGTGCTGATCTGGTGATAAGTTGATGCCTTTGCTATACTTATTCTTCAATTCCATACCTTCCACATTTCCTTCCCACAACTAAAATAATTGCCTAGTCCACATATATATATCTATATCTATATATAGATATATATATATAAAACCCTTTAATATCTTCTTCTTAATAAGAAGCATTCCCAGAGTAAGGAAAAATGGAAAATGGATTTCCACTACTCTAAACATATCTCAACAGACTAACTTTTAACCCCTTTGAAAACTAATACTTATTAAACTACAACAACTTAAATCCATGCCAGTCTTACTGCCCAAGAATGTAAATTTCTGGAGGATGAGGTCATGCCTTGTGTGTGTGTGTGTGTGTGTGTGTGTGTGTGCGCGTGCGTGCGTGCATATGCATCTCTATACCTATATATCTGAATAGCCTTAACAGAAGAAAAGAAACCAGCGCAGTTCAGTGTTAGGAGAGAGTGTACATTGTTCCTTCCTAATTACTCTTGACAAATCTTCTGGTGCTATAAATAACTTTTCTCTCCTTTTCTTCCTTAAGAATGTCAGAATTACCTCTCTACAACAAATGCAGTTTTAAACTGAAACTTGTATCTGCAATATCTTGGTTTCCTAATTCTATTGTTGAATTGATTCCAAGAGAAGACATTTTCCCCCAAATGTCACTTGTTTAAAGCTAGAATGTAGCTTACAATCTGTGTTATTTTTCGATGTGCGTTTGCATGTAATTTTCCTTTAAAAGGTTATTCATTTGGAGGTTAGAGCCTGCATTAGAGAGCAGCCTACATTAAGATCAATAAAATCTTTCTGAATGTGGTATAAGGAATGAGTATTGCACTGAGACCAAGCTTCCAATATTGACTCTGATGCTGCCTGCTGTATGAGATGAGCTATGAAGGTACCTCAGAATACATAGAGCATTCTAACAAATGTCAGTTATATCAGGTCATTGACTGAGGGAACTGGAACGTGTAGCCTGGATAGGAGAAGTATAAGTGGGGACATCATAGGTGTCTTCAGGTCTTTGAATCAGGTCTGTCATGAGGTCAGGAGATTAAACATATTCTGCTTGGCCTCAGAGGGTAAAACTAGGAGGAAAGGGTTGAAGGTACAAAAGATCCAGGCTTTTCCTAAAGAAAACCTTCCTATTAATTAAAGTTATCCAAAAGAAAATTGAACTGCTTCAGCTGGCAGTGGAGGTCATCTAGCAAAGGCCTAATGACCAGCTGTTGGGAATGTTGTGGAGAGGGTTCTGTGCCAGGTTGGACTCCATGGCTTCTGAGTGTAGCAACAACTATAGCCAGCAGCTATTGTGGGGGTGAAAGACCAACACTAGCCCATCAACAAGAGCTGCCAGCACAGGTTCTTTGATCTGCTTTACTAAGGAAAGCAACGTTAAGGGCTTAACAATCTTCCTTTAATCCAACATACAAATATCATTCACTTAGTTCAGGAGGAAAAGCCAGTAACCTGAACTTCAGAGCAAATACAAACAAATTACAAACATACATTAGGAACAGACCAGATCACAATTCATGGTTACCAGGAAAGCATCAATGTGTGGGTTCACGGGCCGGGGAGCTCTTAACAACGGCTTGCCCAGAGTCTGCATATCACCACTCCTCCAGGAGTGAGAGCCCGCAAGGGAGAATCTTGTTCAGGGTCAAAGGTGAGTCACACATGCCACTCACCCACGTGACCTAAAAGCATCATAAACATGCATCTAGGTCTAGGCTTCCCTTGAGGCAAGGAGGACATCAAAGACTCCTGATTTAATTAAAGAAACAAAGGCCAGACTCATCAAGGGCACTTGATTAAATAAGTGGTATAAGGGAAAACAGTAAAAAGGTCCCACCTTAATTGCTATTACACTGAGCCTGAAATTTGATGATGTATCACTAGCATTTGTATAGAACTTTAAAGTTTGTAAAATTTTATAAATATTATTTTGTTTAGTTCTCACAGCAACCCTGGGAGGTAGGGGATTCCGTTATTCTCCTATTTCACAGATGAAGAAACTGAAAAAAGGTGAAGAGACTTGCCAGGAGTCAGACCTAATAAATGTCTGAGGTAGGATTTGACCTCTGGTCTTCTTGACTCCAGGTCTAGCACTATATTTACTGCCTCACCTAGCTGCCTCTAGTACTGTTAATAGTATTGTAGTAATAGTATGTTGGGTGAGACAATATGACTACTACTACTACTACTACTACCACTACTATTACTACTACTACCACTACTACCACTACCACTACTACTATTACTACTACTACTACCACTACCACTACTACTACCACTACCACTACTACTATTACTACTACTACTACCACTACTACCACTACCACTACTACTACCACTACCACTACCACTACCACTACTACTACTACTACTACCACTACTACTACTAGTACTACAGCACAGTCTCTACTAACATCCAGCTCTGATACTGGAAGGCAGTATAACAAAGACTCCAGAGTTCTCAAAGGCTATACCAGTGGGGATCCAGGCTTTCTCAGGTCCTACCCAGTTGGATTGCCTTTCCAAAGAGATATAGTGAAGAGACTGTATCTGCCCCTTGAGGACCAATCTAGTTAGGTTCAGAGAACTTTTCACCAGGTTAGCTGAAGGGTGATGAACTTTTCTGCAAAGACAATTCTTGAGGATAATCTACCAAGTTGTAAGTGAGTTGCAATCTGCATTAGTGGAGCCACACTGATGATAAAATCACAGATCTCTGAAGTACATATTCTGAATAAATGATTTCACTTCATCTCCGAATGAGGGGATTAGACTAGGTGGTTGTAAGATCCTTCCCATCTTTAATATTGTATAACTGAACAATAAAGATCATGTAGTGTCTTCCTATGTTCCTTATGATCTAGATGACCTTGGATCAATCACTTTCCCTTCCTGGGCTTCAGTTTCTTCATATGTAAAATGAGAGGGTTGTTCTAGATGGCCCTTGAGGTCCTTTCCAGCTCTGTTTTATCCTAATATATTAACAACTAAAAAAATCAAAATACAAAATATCCATCAACACTTTAACAGTGTTCTCCCTGCCACTTCTGTTACTCATAATAAACTATTTTTTCTTATTTGTCTTCCATTGTTTTAGCCAAACTAAATAATTTTAGCCAGTCTCTTCCATTTCATTCTCTACATCCTCAAAACTTTTGCCTTTGTGACCACTGGGGGATTTTTTTTAATGCAGCTTCTCTCATTATACTCCAGTTTCTAAAGATATCCCTAGGGGAACGAAATGTCAGCTCAAAGATTCTCACATTTGTTATAGATTGTAACCTAACCTACAGAAGTTTAACACATAATTTGAAACACAAAGATTTCTTTATTGGAGACACTAAGCTCAGGAACATGCAGTATGATTTATCACTGTAATTTAAAAAGAAAATGTGATTTAACATTTTTAGGATCACATTTTCAGTATCTAAACTGATTATGTAAAATTGGATCCCCACATGTATAGGCTCTACGTTTTGAATTGGAAAATGAGTTTCTTTGATAGAGTGGAAATTTCAAGTTTACTTGTCCATTTTCCTGGACAAACAAAAATACAGCATTCACAACCAGTGCCCTTGCAAACTAAGCATCTGTGTATTGAAGAGTGGGTCCCTAATTTGATTGGGATTTGTAACATAATTGAAACCATTATAAAATTTAACGATTGCCTCTCTGAGTACATTACTCATTTTTAAAAAATGATATGAAAGCTAAGCTGACCACGTGGCTTCTGAGGTCTTAATACATATTAGACCTTTATAAACACCCTCCTCTACAGTTATTGAAGCTGAAGGCAAAATCCCACAGTATAAAACTAAATTGGGTCAAATCGAAAAGGATTTATTAAGCGTTTGATATGTGCCAGGCACTGTGCTAAATGTTTGGGAAATGGAGAAAGGCAAAAAACCCAGCCCGTGCCCTCAAAGAATTTGCACTCTAATGGAAGAGATAGCATTTAAAAAATTGCACATGCAAGAGATATATACTGTATAAATGCAAGGTAATCTCAGTTAGAAGGCCCTAATGATATGGGTGAGGACTCAAAGGTCTTTTGCAGAAGGTGGGATTTGGATTGGGACTTGAAGGAAGCCAGAGAAGCCAGGAGATGGAGGTGAGGCTGGAAAGAATCCCTAGCATGGGGGGCAGCCAGTGAAGAGGCCATCAAGAGATAAAGTGTAGTGTGCAGTGAATGAGAAGAAGGCCAGTGTCACTGGATCAGAGAATACAGGAGGTAATAAAAGTGTAAGGAGACTGGAAATGTAGGAAGGGGCCAAGTGGTAAAAGTCTTGAAAGGCAAACCTAGGATTTTATATTTGATCCCGGAGGTAACAGGGAGCCAGCTGTTTGTTGAATAGGAAGGTGATATGGTCAGACCTGAAGTTGAGAAAGATCATTTTGGCAACTGAGTGGAGTATGGATTAGAGGGTGTGATGTTCATGACAGGGTGGTGTAAGATCTTCCGTGCCCATTAATAGGCCTCATGTGGAGCCCTTTAAGGGAAGCTTGCTTATGGGAAGGCTTGTACACCTTTTGTTAATAAGCTAATTAGGCAATGAGTCGGGTTGTGATGCCTTCTGGTTCTGAGGCTATTAGCCGAAAGGATATGTATTCTGGGAGGTGAGCTTTTGCTTTGGGGGCTTGCTTATGAGAAAGATGTTGTGATTCCCTGAGACTCTGAGTTTGTTTGTTCAGGATGCCACGACTGCTTAGAGGTAAAGGCTCTCTTGATTCAGTGGTGGATATAAAGCTTTGATTCAAGCAATAGATCCCTGTCTGTTGGTCTTTATTTCTCTTTTCTGTATTTTTTCTGTTTAATTAAAGAAGATCATTGACCCCTTTTACTTACGTTGCTTTCCTAGTAAAGCAGATAAAAGAATCTGCATCAGCAGCCATCCTGGCTGTGCCAGTGTGGTTGCTGTTACAGAGGGGGGTTAGAGGCAAGAATCTGAGGCAGAGATCAACCAGAAGGTGATTGCAATAAGCCATTGAAGGTGTGAAGTGATAAGGGCCTATACTAGGATGGTGGCTTTGTGAGTGGATGCATATGAGAGATAGAAAGGTAAAAACAATGAGACTGGCAACAGATTGGACCTGTGGGGTGAGTGCAAATGAGAAGTCAAGAATGACGCTGAAATTGTAGGCCTGGGTAACTGGAAAAATGGTGCTGCCCTCATCAATAAACGTGAATTTTAGAGGAGGGGTGGGCTTGGGAAGAAATACAATGAACTCTATTTGGGGCATGTTGTGTTGGAGATGTCTATGGGACATCTAGTTTGAGATGTCTAAGAGGCAGCTGGTGATGCAAGACCAGAGGTTAGAAGAGATCTTGGGATAGTGATGATAATAAAATCAATGGGAACTGATGAGATCACCAGGTGAGATAATATATAGGAAGAAGATAAGAGGGCAGCAGGCAGAGGCTTGGGGGATATCTATGAATAGTGAGTGTAGCCTAGATGAAGATCCAGGAAAGAAGACTGAGGAGTGGTCAGATGGGTAAGAAGAAAGCTGAAAGAGAATAGTGCCATGAATATGTAGAGAAGAGAGAGCATTCAGAAGGAGAGAGTGGTCAACTATCAGAAGTAGCAGGGAGAAGACTAAGGAAAGGCCACTAGACTTAGCAAGTAAGAAATCAGATATTATAAGATACAGCTCTTCATTTCATAGGATCATAGATTTAAGAGTCAGAAAGGATCTTAGAGGTCATTTAACTCAACCCTCTTATTTTACAGGTAGCAAAACTAAGGCCCAGAGAGGTTGTGACTTGCCTAAGGTCACATAAGTAGTAAATGAGATCCTGGTGGGAAACCAGGATTCGAACCCACATCATGACTCCAAATCTAGTGCACTTTCCCCTATATTATATCTTGCTTGCTAAGAGAGCTGAATATGGTGATTCATTTTTTTATCAGGATAAAAAGCTTGATAAAACAATTTTCTCAAAATATTACCTCTTGAAAGAAAAGAAATTTGCATTTAAACATAAACTTGTGTAACAAGTTAAAGCTGAATGAAATTGAAAACATCTTGCTATAAATCCTGAAAAAGCAGAAGTTTAAAATAGAAAAGCCAGCAGGCCCTTCATTATGTAACATTATATAATGATAAGACCCAGGTTCAGCATTTAGATAAGAGAGGTTTAGGAATATGCTGACCAGCTTATTAGGCGCCATTATTGTTGGCTTTCCTGTTGAATAAGGGAACATGGAAAGCTGATTTCCAAGTGATTTGCTGCTGTTCCACATAGAAACACCATTACCAGCAAAACCAATGATTAGTAGACACAGTTCTGACAGTGTTCAGATGGCCTTCAATTAGCTTTGGGCTAGGCAGCTTCTAGCAGGAGGCAGTATTGATTTTTCAGGGTGCCTTCTCGCCTCTCAGAACAAGCGACACCATCTTGTCAATCATTTGAAGTCAAAGAAAATGTGCTGCAGAAAACAATCCAGCACAGGTTGGGTGAAATTGGGGTTCTGGGCTGGGGGTAAAGGAATCAAGGAGGGACTGAGGAGAGGATAATGCAGCCCTCTTTGTCGGGAAGAGGATTATTAACTCCATTAGTCACTCTTCTCATTTCGTTTGGACACAAGAGAACTGAAATGGAAGAATGGAGGTCCTAGGATCATGGATATAGAGCCAGAAAAGGGACCTCAGAGGTCATCCAGGATAATCCCCTCATTTTACGAATGAAGAAAGTGAGGAAGCTAGTTGACACAATATATAGAGTATTGGGATTGTCAGGAAGACGAGTTCAAATCCAACTTTTGACGCTTATTGGTGGTGTCAACCTGGGCAAATCACATGAGCTCCATCTTCCTCAGTTTCCTCAACTGTAAAATGGGGATGATAGCAGCTACTTGTGAGGATCAAATGAGATATTTGTAAAGTAATTGGCACATAGTAGGCATTTAAGAAATGCTTGCTTCCTAAGGAAACTTTAGAAGTGGAATTTGAATCCAGTTTCCTTTGACTGCAAAGCCAGTGTTTTGGATTTTGTTTGTTTGTTTTCATAGTGCCTAACGGAGCATAATTCTTTGGTTTGGCTTCACTATCCTGCTGCAATTTACTTGGCTATCAAGAAAGGAAAATACTAATACTGCCTTTTACCCTTTGCTGCAATTAGTCACCTTCACAGGTGAAAGAGATGTATTTCAAAGGAACCTGAAGTCCTTACAAATATATTTGGAAAGAGGATGCCATCATACATGTGAAAAATGTTGACTAGAGGAATTGTGGGAGTAGGGAAGACCTTGAAAGGTTTTCCGGTCTTGCCTGTAGACAGAACTACATCCACACTGCTCCAGACAGACAATTATCTATCTGTATCAGTAAAGCAATAATAACAATGTAGACGATAATTGTCAAAATGCCTTTGTGGTTCTGTATCGCAAAGTATACGAGACTCACCACATAGAAGGTAGAAGAAGTAAACCATTTATTCAGACACCAGAGGATCAGATGCCACAAGCCATTTATCCAATCTATGAGAGTAGTAAAACATTCAATACACAATATCACAATATGGAGCCTCTCCATCCCCAAACCTCTCTGACCCCCTGCTGGGTCTTCCCAAAAACAAACTCAGAGTACAGCTAAGTCAGCCTGTTCAGTTCTATCACGAGGGCGGCCAATCGCAGCCATAACTGCGCTCTCTCTCTCTCTCTCTCTCTCTCTCTCTCTCTCTCTCTCTCTCTTTCTCTCCATTTCTTGGTACGACTTCTTTCTCCTGTAAGGAAACTCCTCCCAGTCCTGTGATGTAAGCGGGTCACATGGCCTATTAATGGGTGGGAAAGATCTTCAAATCTAAATTGCTACTAACCTCCAAGAAAAGAAGATTCCATGATTTGTCTTAATAACCCCATAAAGTATTTTTTAAAACCCTCACCATCCGGAATCTCTTAAATATATCAAATCTAAATCCCTCACCCTTCAGAATAAGCCACTTCTTATTGTTTGGTCATAACAAAACAGCTCACCACCATCTGTGGTATAATTCTTTACATGCTTGAAGCCTTACAATATAGAATCACAGAATTTTAGAACTAGGGAGACTTTAGGGTTCATGTGGCTCATGCCCTTTGTTTTGCCCTTTAGCTTAGAGTAGAAAAGAGTTAGTGAGGGAATGGGAGGTAGCTTTAGGAATGGAAGGGATTTAAGAGACCATTTAACCCAACCCCTTCATATTACAGGTGAGGAATTGGAAGTCCTGGGACTTTAAGTGACATGACTGTTGTCATAAAGTTAAAAATTTTAAGACAAGATTTGAACCCAAGTCTTCTTGGTTCCATGTCCAGAATTCTATCCATTACACTATGCACATTCTCTATACCAAAAGTATTAAAAGACATCTATATGGAAGAAAAACTTGATTTGCTCTGCTTCTTTCAAGGAAAACTGAGCTATTACTATCCTCAGAATGTGCTAGGCATTTCCCCATCTTTCATGCCTTTGTTGGTACCACTTCCTGTGATTTCCTAGAAACCAAACTTGGAGATCCAGTTCAAATTCAGCTTCATTTCTGAGGCCTTTCTTCACCCCTTCATTTAAAAGTGATCTTCCTTTGGATTTCTCTAGTGATTGCTTCTACTTCTTAGGTCTATTCAGGTGTTATTAAGGTTATCCATTTGGTATTTATTTTATTGTCTATCTTTGGCATGAAGAACATGCCTTCTCTTCATCTAGATTATAAGTCCCTGGAAAGGAAAGTCTGTATAGGTCATAGAGCTTTGGATTCCCCATGGTACCTCATACAATCTCACAGCCATAATCAGTACTTAATAAATGTTTATTGAGGGTAGGTAGGTGGTGCAGTGGATGAGAATACCACCCTGGAGTCAGGAAGACCTGAGTTCAAATGTGGCCTCAGACACAACACTTACTGGCTATGTGACCCTGGGCAAGTCACTTACCCACAATTGCCTCACCAAATAAATAAATGAATGAAATGTTAATTGATTGATCCTTTTGGCCATTCTTTGTAACCTTTCCAAATTTTTATTTTTTTATATTGGGAAATTGTGAACATGAAACTGTAGCATTAGTGATTGCCTATTGAAAGATTATGTTATAAAATTTTAGAGACAGAAGGGAACTTGGAAACCACCTAGCACAACCTTGACTAAAGCATGAATTTTCTCTGCATCATCACCCAATAAGTAGTTATCTGGCCTCTGTTTGCAGATCTTCTGTGACAGAAGACTTAGTGACTTCTAGAACAATTCATCCCAGTTAGGGGGGACAGCTCTAATTGCTAGGAAATTCTTCTTTGTACTGAGCCAAGAATCTATAATCCTTTAACTTCCGTGGGTAGATTGGTCCCAGCTTTGGCCTCTGAAGCAAAGTAGAATAAATTTAACCTCCTGTCTATTTTGCAACCCTTGAGATATTTGGAGACCCTTCACATGACCCTTGTATCACTGCATCACAGAATCTTATAATATTAGACCTGGAAAGGGCTTTAGTGACTTATCTCATTTAAAGCTCACACTTTAAAGATGAAAAAATGAAGGCTTAGAGAGATTAAATGACTTGTCCAAGGTCACATAGTAAGTGGCAGATTCAAGACTCAAACTCAGGTTTTCTGACTCCAAGTTGACTCTCCTTTGATCTAAACTTGTAATGGTATGTTTTCAAGTCTTTTCACATCCTGTTTACCTTCTTCTGGATATACTTAAGTTGATCAGTGTCCTTTCTTAAATATGGCACCCCAAACTGAACAAAAGAAGTTTCAGATATTGTAGGATCAGGGAAAAGTATGTTGAGATCACATTTGTTCTGGACATGATACTTCTATGAATATAGCCTGCAATTATATTGGACTTTAGGGGAATATAAAATCAAACTCTGGCTTCATATTAAGCTTTTAGTCATTAAAATTCCTATGTCTTTTTCTCCTTGACTGATGTTTACTCAACTCACTACTACTCAGTTGCACTGAATTTTTGAGCCTAAGTGTGACTTTACCTTTATCTTTATTGATTTTCACTATCTTAAATTTAACTGTTGTTCCAGCATGTTGAGATCTTTTTGGACTCTGATAGTTTTATCCATCATATTAATTATCTCTCCCTATTTTATGTCACCTGAAAATTTAATAAGCATTCCATTTCCATTGATTTAAAAAAAAAGTTTAATAGGACAGGACCAGGGAGAGAGCACTGGTTCGAACCAATTCAGCACTTCCTCTAGGTTGACATTGGTCTGTTAACCACCATTCTTTAAATCTAATTCTGCATTCTTTTAATCCGTAGGATTCAGCCCCTATTTTTTGACCTCCTCCTTACAGATGTAGAGAGACTTGCTCAACTACCTTGGTGAAATCCAGGTATACTACTTCCATGACATTTCCTTTGTCCACCAGTCTAGTAACATTGTCAAAAAAAGGATATGAAGGTAGTCTGATGTGATTTGTTTTTAATAAATCCAAATTAATTCCTAGTGGTCAGCTCCCAGAAACCACATGTTAATAAATCTAGATTTTTTTTCTTGAAATTCATATTGTTGTTGGTCACTGGCCTATAGTTTGCAGAATCTACCTTCCCACAGTCCTTGAAATAGAACAATATGTAACTATCTCTACTTCTACTCCTCTCCTTTTCTCTAAGATTCCTCAAATAGTGTAGAAATTGCATAGGCAAGTTCTTTTAGTATCCTGGAATGTGACTTTTCCAGACATGGTAACTTGATCTCTTCTCTTCTCTCCTCTCTCGTCCTCCTTGTCCATGTCATCCTCGTTGTCCTCCTCCTTCCCTCTCTTTCTCTCTCTCTCCCTTGCCCCTCTTTCCTCTCTTTTTTTCTTTCTCCTATCTCTTTTTCCTCACTCTTGTCTTATCTCTTCTCTCTCTTTTGATTTCTTTCCTTCTGGCTCCCTCTCCTCCCTCCTATTTCTCCTCTCTCTCTTTTTTGCTTTTTCTCTTTCTCCTCTCTTTCTTGCTCTCTCTCATCTCTCTCTTTTCTGCTCTATTTCTTGCTTCTTACTCTTTATCTTTCTTTCCCTTCTTGCTTTCTTTCTCCCACACTCCTTCCCTCTTCCCCACTCTCACTCCCATTCTTGCACTCTCATTTGTATTCTTTTTAGTCAAATATTCAAATGAATCTTATTTCATTGATTTGGGAGTTACTTCCAATGGTTCAGATCTTAAAATGTTCGTGCCTGTCCAACCTGTTTTATTTATCCATTTTTTCTCAAAACTGGTATCTATACAATGTGCTGGAAGCCTTTCTTTCTTTCCTCCAAAACTATGAGAGTATCTGTAGAGTGCTCTCCTCTCTGGCCTCCATCTCTCACTCTTGTCATGTGACCAGTCCATTTTTCTCCTCCTATATACAGTTCACGGATAACATCCCACACTTCTATTCTTCTTCAGAGTTCCTCAGTTTTTATGTATTGCAACCTTCTGCCTTCCATACTGTGCCTCTCCGTTGCCCTTTGTGTGATATTTATCTTTAGTTCTTTAGAGACCATGACATTCCACAACTCGCTGCCATATACCAGCACTAGTAATATGTTAGCATTGAAAAGATAGACCTCTGCTTTCATGAGAAGTTTGGGATCAGGTTTGCAGTTTCCCAGAACCAATCCAGCTCACAATCCACCCCCTTTCCACCTCTGAAGATCATTGTCCAGCTGTACTTTCTGTCCCAGATATACATACTGTTACAAATAAGTTTCATAGAGTATCCATCCAAATACATTTTGAAATCTTGAGTGACAGAGTGCACGTGGTCTTTCCTGTGTGGATGTACAGGACAAATTCCTTTAAGAAATTACAAATCTCTTCTAGGAGGCTCAGCAATATCTTGGGACTTCCTTAAACCGGCTTTATCCTCTGCTGAATTTCTGCTTTATGAGATCATAATGCTTATAATTGTCCATCATCCTTCTTAAGATTTTGCGGACAGGTTTATATTTTAACCTGCTTTGCCTTTGGAAGCCATCTCTTTGCATTCAGCAAGCAAGTCAGGGATTTGCTGACCAAGGCACTTTCTGGGCTCTTTTGTTCTCCTTATTGTGGCAAATAATTTACATTGGTTAAACTCTATAATTTAAAAAAAATATATTGGTATCACTTGTTTATCTCACACCTTGATGTCAAAATATCTCCATTGTCATATCCTGAAATGTGTTCCATTCTACCGATTATCAGCAATATTTATGAGATCTGATATGTACCTCTTATCTCATCTATCTAGGAATCTGCAAGTGTGGAAATTCTCTCCATCACTGCTGATTGGAACTCATATTTAATATAGGCTTAGAGAGTTAACTGAGGGTACTGAGAGCTTAAATTTAGACTTTTCCATGATAACAGAGCCAGTATTTGTCAGAGGCAGAATTTGAACCCAAGTCTTCCTGATTCCAAGGCTGCTTCACTATTCGCTTCATAAAGTGCTGTTTTGTGAAGTATTCATGAGGTCCTTGCTTTATTTAATATATTGCAAATATACTTAAATCCCCCACGTCCTGTTCATTGGCATGTAGCCATAGACATCTGAAACCCTAAGTATCATTGCTGCTTCTCTTTTGAGTTTTTCCTCTATAAACTACAAGGCCCCTTTGCCATTCTTCTTTATGTAACACCCCTGCCTTCTTATATGGATCTCATTTATTAATTGTATCTGGGTAGTTTTTATTGCCACCTTCACTGGAAGTTTAACTTCTTCTTGGTCAGATCAACAAGTTTCCAGGCAAATAATTTCTTCCCAGTGCTCGCTAAGATACAACTCATCCATGGCCAAAGGCTCGTCATCTAAAGCTGTGGTCCAGAAAGCCAAATCCCATTATCTGGTATCATTTTCTTAACCAGATATTCATTTCCTGCTCCTGTATCTTTTCTCTTTTGAAGTCTCTGCCTTCAACCTCAAGTAATGATGAAAATACCACCTGTGCTCATAAGCCCTGTAGTTCCTGCCCAGGCCTTTATAATCCCTAGAGATTTTTTTCCACATGCCTTCTGGCATTATTATTCATACCCACAAGAAACACCAGAAAGACCTGTAATCAGCTTTGATAAGTGTTATGAAGTTCTCTGTCAGGTCCCACATGAGAGACCTAAGAAGACAGCATGCCTTCTGGTTTTCCATGTCAGATTTATGTGTGACCGCCTCAGTAGTCATCAACCATACAGGCAGCTCTTCTTCATGGGTCCAGTAGAGAACTTCCATGCTTTTGGCAGGTCTGTGTGCTTTCAATGATTTTAGCGAGTGCTAGATACTTCCCCTTGTCATCCCTTTCAGCTCTCAGTCTGGGATTCTATGATGCTTCCTTGACAAATCCAGTTTGGCCTTCTGTAGGAAGATTTGTATTCCTATCACGTCATTCTAGCATTTAACAGTTCTTTCTTTTCTTCTTCTGTGTCATAGTCTTTCACCTTCCAACTCTTCAGGTTGCTATTTCTGCTGTTCCTCTGTCTTCCCAGAATCTTTTTGTTTGCGATTTTCTTTCAATTTAGCACACTTTCCACAAACTTTATTAAGCCTATATTATGTGTGAGAATTAGTGCTAGATACTAATCTTCTAGAGTCATTTCCCCATCCTTTCTAGGAATTCTTCACATTTTCTTATAATATGGAAAAAAGAAAGAGTTCCTATAGCCCTTGCAAAAAAGTTAAGTTTATGTATGTATGTATGTATATACATATATCACACTATTGAGCTATGAATAGGAGCTGGACTTTTATTTAACCAGTATAAGGAGCTCTGGGTGAGAAAACTTCCACTATCAAAGCAATTTAGCTCCTTCTTTGAAACTTACCATCTCAGAGAACTGTCAAGACCTCGTGGGGATTAGTGACATACCCATGGTCATACAAATATATGTTGTCAAGGGCAAGATTTGAACCTAATTCTCCCTGGCTCCAAGGATTGCTCTGTTTACATTATGCCATTCTCTCTCAGAAATGATAGATAGATATTGTATGTGTATATATACACGTCTTTATAAATCCAAAGCTATGCATCTTTGTTATTTAAAGGATTTCCTTATAGTTATGAATGGCTACATGGATATATTTAGTCTTGAGGATTAAGGCATTAAATGAACCTTGGAGAAATGAAGGAAACTCTCACACTTAAATACTAGAAGTGATACTATAAAAAGCTCAAGTAGGTGACCATGCTCACCCTGTGCTCAGTCACTCCCAAAGAGGCTCCTGAAGAGCAAATCTACTTGAGTCTTCAACAAAAATCAACATCCCAGCATGGTTCACAGTCTTGTTTAGAAGAAGGTTTTAAAAAAGGAAAGTACTACAGTAAGTGAAATCAATAAGTGAGATCAATGGGAGCTCTGGGTGAGAGGCCCATCTGTAAATTGCTTTAACAGCTACATATCTGCTGTAGAAAGTGAGAAACATCTGAGCATTTTGTGTTTCCAGGTGAGCTAATCATGGTTAGGATGCATCCCCCCAGGAATCGAAGGATGAAAAATAGATGTAGAATTAAAGTTTTGACCAAACAGTGTGTGGTAGCATATTTGTAAACCGAAAGTAAACAAAAATCTTTTTCTCACAATCCCCAAATCCTTAAAATTGATAAAAATGGATGGTGCATATTTTATTTTACCAAAGAGCAAATAATCCTCAGTTTTAAGTTAATTTGTGAATGTGGTAACTTTCCTACATGATACATTTTGTTTGGTGCAGTATCATTCCTAGAACTGTGACATGTGTAATTGTTACCAAAGGGATTTATCCTATGCACTCATGAGGCTTGATGGCAGATTTGCATAATCCTGGACTGAAGCTTGAGATGTGAAAATTTGTACAAATTGAAAAATAGTGACAGATGATTATTTTGAAAATCTTTTTCTGATATATTTACACTGGAACCATGACCCATTGTAATGAAGTATTTGGCATAATATAGTTCTCTTATTTATCTAATATAAAGGAGTTTAGTTACCACAAATATCTGAGAAATGTGCTTCTAAACACCTTTTTACCCACAATCATCCTCCTTAAGGGGAGAGACTATACCTTCAAATTCTCTTGTATCCTTGGACTTCCCAATGCAGTCCTGTACACCGAATGAGCATTTAATAAATGCTTTTATTATTTTTAAATGTCTTTCAAGGATAGTGTTATCCTAAGCCCCTGGCGAGTCTTCGACAGTTTTGTTAGTTTTCTGGTTCCATTTACCTCTTAACTTTATGCTTATTGACTTGAAGAAAGAATACCGATCTCCATTACTTCATGACATCCTCGCCTTTTACATTAATGTGGGATGGTGGGAGAGGGCCCACAGTTTGCAACCCAAAGACGAATATAGTCAGTCATTTGTATTCAAGGTCCATTCTGTAGTGTGTACAAAATGATCGGATAAGGAAGACAGAAAAGGGCAGCTACTTAGAAACATAAAATGAGTTATCACAGCCTATATACAAAATGCTTGACTTCTCAGTTTTTAAACCACTAAGTCTACAAACTGCCAACACAGCCAGTTGAAAAGAGTGGAGGGTGGGAAGAAAATCTGAGTGCTTTTTCCCCCTCCTTTTATTATCCTACCTCAAATAGCTGGTTTAGCCGATTTTGTCTCTCCCCTCCCCAACACACGAAGTGAATTAAAGAGTTGTTTTGTTTGCTATGCAGATACAACCTCAGAAAACTCTACTGATCTTGGTTCCCTACCACCCCCTTGAAGTTGGAGGGAGGGGGGAAGAAATCATTAAATAGGGTCTCAGCTAGGTAAATAGTATTTGTGCAGCTCTCCTTCCCATCCAATCCTTCTGGTTAAGGGAGAACTTAATAATATCCTTTCCCTTTTGGCTACTAGGAAAAGTGGGAATGTATTTTTTCACTGCCCACAGCAACAGAGTGAAGCTCCCTGGACAATTCCTCCCTTGTTCCCTTCATCTCTTTGGCCTTGTGAGCAGAGAAGGTGAAAGGGTAACTAATCCCTGGTAGGTGGTGATAAGTGCAGCATTCCAAAGGGATTAGCAACATTAAAAACCTGGACCTTCCAGAAATAAAAATACTGCCACACAAATATAGCACAGTGATTTTTCTTGTGTATGCTCTAAGCAAACAATGGATCTGAGCTGTCAAAAATAACATAATTCCTCCACAGAAGAGAGTGTGTGTGTGTGTGTGTGTGTGTGTGTGTGTGTGTGTGTGTGTGTAAAAGGGCATAGGGCCTCTGGCAAAATGCGTCTGAGAAATATACATGACTACATTCTGTAAGATGTTTGGGGATATTACTGTTCTTGAATACAGGGAAGAAGGGACTGTTTGGGATAGCATCTGCTTTGCCTTAAGGGTCACATCTGGCATTCATCAAGTACTTTCTGATCAAGGCTGTTGCAAACCACCTTGATTCTGACATTTCAGCCTAGAGGGGCAAAGGAGTGGGTGGCAAAGGCCATGTGGATGAAAAAGCCCATGTAATTGTTTAACCACATCTGAGAACTGTTCTGGAAATGACCCCCCCCACTACAAACTTGTCTAAAGCAGCACAAACTGAAATGTGGGGTTTTGATTGCACAACCCAAGTGGAAGTCCCTCATATGTGCTTGAATAATGGATTTGTTGAAATGTAAAGTCAGTATCATTCCTTTTTGCTAATTGGAGGCCAGAAGCATCCCACACACATCTGCCTAACCACCCTTCAACTGCCTGGTATGAAAATAAACCATGTGCTTTTCAAAGAAATCGCTGTCCCCAAGGCAACAAAATAAACTTGATTGAGTTGCTCACTAGGTCACTTCTCCCCATCGCAGTATTTTTCAGACTCCTATGATACAACCTTTTCAAGTCTAAGTCATAAGATCTCAGAGTCAGAAGGGACTGCCAAGGCCATTTAGTCCAATCAATGCCTGGAAAGAATCCGTTCTACATCATACAGAACAACATTGAACTTTGAACAAAGATGTCTCCATTGAAGCCAAACCCAACACTTCCTGCAGCAGTCCACTCCACTGTGAGATAACTCTAGTTGGTAGGAAGGCTTTTGTTACATCAACCCTGAATATTTGTTTCTGCAGCTTTCAGCAGTTGCTCCTTGTTCTACCTTCAGGTGCCAAGCAGAATAAATTTTATCCCTCTTCCATTTGATACCCCTTCCGATACTTAAAGGTTGGCACCATTCCCTGCAGTCCCCATGTATTTTCTTCTTCCTATTAGTCATCCTGGGTCCTTTCAATCAATATTCATATTACATGACTGATTATAACTGACTTATACATGATTTGTTTAAACTCTCTCTACTAATATCTTCACTCTTTCTCTCCCTCACGATCCTACAAAAAAACATTCAATCTTTTCTCTCGTAGAATCTGAACTGGAAGGGATCTCAGAAGTCAACCAGCCCAACCCCTTCATTTTACAAATGAAAAATCATTTGTAGCTGAGAAAGTCCTCAGATTGAAGGGTTACAGAGACAGAAATAGAGAAACCAAGAGAAATTTTTGTTAACATGAGTACCATTGTCCCACAATCCTCCTTTCTTCTTCTCTGTTTTCCTTGTTTAATTTGGAAAACAAAATTTGAAATTTTCACTCTGATTCATTTTTCTTTGAGAGTAGAAATGTAACCAATTTATATTGAGTCAATCTCTCTCTCTTTTTTTTTTTAAATAAAGCCAGTATTCCCACTCTAAAGAATGTCAGGCTATTGTTGGTAACTGTAACTTTCTTTTAACTTCCTGGACAGTAATTCATTTGTTCTCTCTTGTCTCCAAGGAGAACATTCTGCAAATACCAAAGAGGGACTTCAGTAAAGATCCCTCACTAAGCTTTGCCTGGTGACTTCCTTTGAAAATATATCCTTCTTGTTGTTCCCACAGGCTAATTAAGTTAAACATTTGTGGAGTGAATTATCTTTTTGAGAGGAGTGCCTTCAGGATGGCATGTTGTAGCAACTCTGTGCTTAGCTAATCATAAGTAATTATTTGCCTATGTCCATTACTTTATCATAATGAATCATGTGTTCACCTAATGGGGAGAAAATGCACTGAGGCTAACCATGCATTTGCTGGGAAAAGAGGTCTGTGTTTTCAAAAGAAAAGAACATTGCTATTATATATCTCCCTAAAAAGATATTAATTTTAAAAATATATTAGCTTTGCAATCAGCACAGAGTAACAGGATTTGTCGAGTGTTGCCAGCTGGAAGAAAATAATCACTCTCAAATAGTAAGTTCTGCTTTACCTGTTCTATCTCAGAAGTCAGGGTGCTAGCTGTTATCAAGAGATTTCCTTTCAGCAGCCTATCCTTTCATTCTTGGCAGCATCCTGTAGCACACACAAATAGCTTTCAACTTACTACAGGGATTCATTTTAAACTAATTCCAGTTCAAATGCTTCTCTAGGACTCGGAAGGAGAACATGAGAAAGTGCTTTGCAGTTTAGGAGAAAATACCATAGGATTTGTGCAAATGGTTTAGCTATTTGCTGTGACTGACCAAACCAGATTTCAGTGACAGAAGCAGTCGGTCCCTTTGACACATTGCCAGAGTTGTGTTCCATAGCCAAACATGACATTTAGAAATGTCAACTATGGATTACATTTTTTAAAATGCAATGAAGAGTGGTTGTATATACCTCAAAAACACTTCTTATTTTTTTAAAAGCCGTATATATAAATAAACACCCTTAAAATGTTTATCTAATGTTTATTAATACCTTTTGTTAGTATATCACATTATTTCTTTTTTCATTAAGATATATTTTATTTTCACAGTTCCACCTTTTCTCTCTCCCACTACTCCCTCCCCATGGAAAGAGCAGCCCCTGTTATAAATGTATAGTCAAGCCAAAAAAAAATCCTGCATTGGCCATATCTGGAAAAAATGTCTCAATCTGAACTCTGAATCCATCGCCCCTCTATCTGAAGCTGGATAGCATGTTTCATCATGAGTCCTCCGGTTGGTCAAGATGTTAATCAGAGTTCTTAAATCTTTCAAAGTTGTTTGTTATTACAATATCATCATTATTGCATAAATTGTTCTGCATCTGCTCACTTCCCTTTGTTGTAGCTCAGTCATTCCATCATGTCTGACTTGGTTACCCAGTATGGGATTTTTATTGGCAAAGATACAGAAGTGGTTTGGTATTTCCTTCTCCGGTGGCTTAGGGCACGGAGGTTAAGTGACTAGCCCAGGGTGGTAACAGCTAGTGAGTGTCAGAGACCAGATTTGAATTCAGGTCTTGTTGACTCCAGGACCAGCAGTCTCTCCACTGAGCCACCTAGCTGCCATCACTTCTCTTTACAGACTTACAAGTCTTTCCAGGTTTCTCTGAAACCATCCCCTTCATCATTTTTTATACCACAGTGTGTATTCCATCACATTCGTATACCACAACTTATTCAGGCATTCCCCAATTAATAGGGAATGGCTATCCATTTCAAATTTTTTGACATCACAAAATGAATTGCTATAAATAGTTTTGTGCATATAGGTTCTTTTCTTCTTTCTTCAATCACTTTGGGGTAAAGACTTAGTAGTGGTATCACTGGGTCAAAGGGCATGCACAATATAATAGCTTTTTGGGCGTAGTTCCAAATTGCTTTCCAGAATCACTGAACCAAATTCACAGTCCCACTAAGTTTATTAATATGCCTGCTTTCCCACAGCCCCTCCAAGCATTTTGTTATTTGCCTTTTTGCCAACTTTACCGACTGGATGGATGGGAGTTGGAACCTCAGAGTAGTTTTAATTAGAATTTCTCTAAGTATTAATGATTTAGAGAAATTTTTCATATGGCTATTGATATCTTGGATTTCTTTCTTTGAAAATTTCTAGTTCATATACTTTGACCATTTGTCAATTGGGGAGTGGCTCTTACTCTTATAAATTTGAACCAATTCCCCATACATCATAGAAATGAGATTTTTATCAGAGAAGCTCACTGTAAAGATTTTTCCCATTTACCTACTTCTCTTCTAATTTTACCTGAATTGGTTTTGTTTGCATTACATTTATTTCTGAATATATTGTTTCACTCCCTCTCCACCTTGGGAGTCATTGGAGTGAGAAAGCCCTAAGTTCTAATTCTACCTCAGGCACTTACTTTAAAGCTTCATCACCAATCTTAGGCAATCTATTTGACCTTTCTTAGTCTTAGTTTTCCAATCTGTAAGACAGTCCCCTATGTTACAGGGCTATTGTCAAAATCCAAAGAGATAATATATGTAAAACACTTTGCAATTAAAATGCTCTAAAAAGTATTATTGTTGTTCTTGTTGTAATTATCATTAGAGCAGTATTCCACAATCATCATTCCCTACTTCTGCAGAGTGTGAGATATATTTCTTCAACTCTTTAGGGTCAATATTTGTCATCATTGTTATATAACATTCAGTTCTGACAAACAGGCCCCCTTGAGAAAACCCTCTCTCGCCTCCTAAACAGAGCTTTTAATGCCACTGACATGGGAACTTTAGCTTATTCAAAAACAAAAACAAAACTAAAACTTGGAATTGTTAAAAAACCTTTGGCTCCAGAAAGGAAGGAAAGAAATTGTAAGAAAAAGAGAGAGAAGAAGGAAGAGGAGTAGGAGGAGAAGAAAAAGGAAAAGGAGAAGAAAAAAGGAGGAGAAGAAAAAAGGAGAAGAGGAAGAAGAAGAAGATGATGATGATGATGATGATCTGACAAGCTCTGACTTTGGGATCAGATAACTGACTGACCCACCTATGTGGAAGTCTTCCTCAAAAATATCTTCCCACAACCTGCCTAGATTTTTTTCACTTCACTTTGTTACACTGTCTGAAAGTTCAGTGACTAGAGATTGCCTTGAATTAATTTGAATTAATAGGCATCTTCTTTGAAAAAGGCAAATTTCTCTGGAAGGTGGTTTGTTACAAGTGGAAGGTCTGCAGTTAAGCATCAGAAGACCCTTTTTACCCATTTGCTTGTATCCCCAGAATTTTGCATTGTGCTGGTAAGAGTAAGTGCTTCATAAATGCTTGCTGACCAAGTTCTAATGTTGGTTCTACCCCTTAAGTAGTTGCATGACCTTAAGCAAGTCACTTTGATTTGGGGGCCTTTTGCTTCCTCTTCTGACATGTAAAGGAATTGAACTACAAGATGGCTAACGTCCCTTTCAGTTCTGGAGAAGAGTCAGGTTTGGGGAGGCGGGTAGAGCACTACAGCTATCTGTAAGTATTTGCAATTTCATATGTAATCACCTTTTTTATTATACTGTTATGGAAATGCTTGTTTTGTTCCATAAATTAAAAATAAATACATTTTTTTTAAAAAAGGGCTATCATATAGAGCAGGGGTTAGCTTGCCCTGTTTGGCCCCAGGGGACAGAACCAGGACCGGCAGGTGGAAACGCAAAAAAAAGGCAAAGCCAACAGGGATTGCTTACACATTATATAACAGTCAAGATTAGAAAAACAGTTTTTAAAAAGTGGTTTATTCACTTCCCCCCCCCCCGGAGAGCTGGTTGTAAAACATTTACCAATATACCACTACAACCGGCTCTCTGAATTTTTTTTTTATGTTGGACATACTTTTGAATTTAATTGGTATTATTGACATTTTCTCCATTGCTTTGTTAGGTCTAGATAATAAAAAAATAATATATCAACCCCTGATTTGTTGCATTTGCTGATTTATAAAGGATAAATGCACACCTTGAACAATTTAACAACTGACTCTCAAGAGTCCTTTGAAGTAGCTCTAACATACCCCTGACTGTTAGGCTAGAGTACACTAGGATGGAGAGATGGAAAATGGTAGTTGTCTTCAAGTCCTTGAAGACATGTCATTTGGAATGAGGACTAGCCTCGTTCTACTTGGCTGTATGGAGGCATCGAGGTGGCTTAGTGGACAGAGCGCTGTGCTTGGAGTCAGGAAGATCTGAGTTCAAGTGTGGCCTCAGACACTAGCTGTCTGACCCCGGACAAGTCACTTAACCTGTGTTTGCCTAATCCACTGAAGAAGAAAATGGTAAACCACTCCAGTGTCTTTACCAAAAAAACCCCGTGGAACAGTAAGTAAGGTCCATGGAGTCAAGAAGAGTTGGACACAATTGACTGAACAACAACACATCTAGAGGCACATGGCAGGCCTAGGAACCATGGGTGGAAGGTATAGAGAAGGAGACAGAGGCTTGCTATAAGTCGTGGGTATCATCCCTATTGGTCTTCACGCAAAAACAGCAGAACAAACTTGTTCTCATACACGTTGCTCTAGATGGCTTCTGGGGTAATTTTTATCCCTAATATTCTGTGATAATGTGGTTGCAGGAGCTAAGTACTTTTTGAGCTTATAGCTCTCTGAAGGTGGGGTTACAAGCTTAATGCAGAAATGTCATGGGGTCTTTGAGATAGCATGAAAATACCGGAGACTTCAGGAGCAGAGCACTGGAGGTGCCAGAAAGGTGCTGAAAGGGAGGTGAGAAGTGCCGGCGATAAGCGTGACTTATTTCAAAGTCAAGAAAGACTGGCCCTGTACCTAAAATGAATGGGACAAATTTCCCACCTCTATTTTATAGTTCCTTGTTCAGTGAACCCAGAGCTCAAGCTGAATTATAGGTAAGATAGGCTTTTTAAGGACTGGCCTGGAAACTCAGCTGCCGATTATTAGATCATTGTTGTTACTGGAAAATGAAGTTTTGGAAGACAGGCTATTTGTGATTCAGGAATTGATATAGCAGATCGGGTACTCTGTTAGGATTCAAAGGACCTGGATTCAAATTTTGATTCTGCTGCTTATTACCTGTGACTTTGGGTTACTTCATTTACCCTTTCTGGGCCTCAGTTACTTTATTTGTTAAAAAAAAATCTGAGATTGGACTAAAAGACTAAAAGTCCCTTCTACCTATGTATAATCCCATCACTGCCTATAATAACTACAACATAAAAATGGAATAGCATTATAACAAATAGAAATTGAAATCTAGAATTAATATTTTTAAATTTCAAAACTATTAGCTTGTTCACAATTATCAGTTAACTTCTATTAATTAAATAATAACAATTTGTCAATCAAAAAACATTTAGTAAGATGTGCAATATGTCAGGTGCTAGAGATACCTAGTCAAAAATGAAAAAGGCCTTGCCCTCGAGGTGCGTACCTTCTACAGAGGGAGACAGCCTAGACACACATGAGAATATACAAGAAATATATAGGATAATGGGAGCAGGGAGGGGCATTAGGAGCTAGAAGGATGAGGAAAGGAAAGGGCTGATTGAGGGTGGCACTTGAGCTCAACTTTGAAGGAAATTGGGAATTCTAAGAAGTAGAGATGACTAGGATCAGGAAGGGAAAGCAAGTAGTGCAAAAATGTGGAGATGAGAGATGGAATATGGGAGCTATGTGAGCATGTGGATCAACTGGAAGGCTAATGTGATAGGACCTAGGAGTACATGGATAAAGACAAACCCAGGAACTATATGAACACAATTACAAAACACTTTTCACACAAATAAAATCAGTTCTAGACAGTTGGAGAAATAGTAATTGCTCGTAAGTAGGCCAAGACAAAATAATAAAAATGGCAATTCTACTTAAGTTTGTTTACTTATTCAATGCCATACCAATCAAATTACCAAAAAAATCGTTTCATTGAGCAAGAAAAAATAATAACAAAATTCATCTGAAAGAACAAAAAGACAAGAATATCAAGGGAGTTGATGAAAAAAATGTGAAAGGTAGCTTAAGAATACCAGATTTCAAATTGCATTACAAAGTGATCATCATCAAAATAATCTGGCACTGGCCAAAAAAGAGAGTTGTATATTAGTGGAATAGATTAGGTACACAATGGACATGTCCATGCATTTTTCTTGGCAAAGATGTTGGAGTGGTTTGCCATTTCCTTCTCCAGTGTGTCCCTATTTTATAATGAAGAACTGAGGCAAATAGGGGTTAAGTGACTCACCCAGGTCACATAGCTAATAAGTGTCTAGGGCCAGATATGAATTCAGATCTTCCTGATTCCAAGCCTAGTGCTCTATCTACTGTACCACCTAGTTGCATAGGTCCCAGCACCACCTAGGTACACAGTAGTAAATAACTGTAGTAATCCAGCATTTGACACACCCAAAGATCCAAGATATCACCATTTGACAAAAATTGCTGGGAAAACTGGAAAGCAGTTTGGCAGAAATTAGGTCTAGAACAATATCTCACACTGTATGCTGAGTTAAGGTCAAAATGGGTACATGATTTGGACATAAAAAGTGATTTCATGAGCAAAGTAGAGGAGAATGGAAAATTTACCTTTTAGATTTATTGATAAGGAAGGAATTTATGACCAAAGAAGAGATAGAGAGCATTACAAGATGTAAAATGGATAATTTTTATTACAGCAAATTTAAAAGATTTTGCACAAACAAAACCAATTCAGCCAAGATTAGAAGGAAACCAGGAACCTGAGAAAAATCTTTTACAGAAAATTTTTCCGATAAAATCCTCATTTCTCAAATACATAGAGAACTAAGTCAAATTTATAAGAACAACAGTCATTCCCCAAATGATCGAAGGCTATGAAAAGGCAGTTTTCAAATGAAGAAATCAAAGCCATCTGTAGTCATATAGAAATGCTCTAAATAACTATTGATTAGAGAAATGAAAATTAAAACAGATCTGAAGTACCACCTCACTTTATCAGATTGCCTAATATGACAGAAAAGGAAAATGACATGTAGGAGAGGATGTAGAAAAATAGGGACACTAATGCACTGTTGGTGGAGTTGTGTACTGATCCAACTATTCCAGAGAGTAATTTGGAACTATGTCCAAAGAGCTATGAAACTATGCATACTCTTTGACCCAGAAGTAGCTCTACTAGGTCTGTAGCCCAAGGAAATCAAAGAAAAATGAAAAGGTCTTATATATGCAAAAATATTTATAGTAGCTCTTTTTATGGTGGCAAAGAATTGGAAATTGAGGGGATGCCCATCAAGTTGAATATAGCTGAATAAGTTGTTGTATATGATTGTAATGGGACACTATTATGCTATAAGAAATGATAAGCAGGAAAACCTGGAAAGGCTTACATGAACTTATACTAAGTGAAATGAGCAGAACCAGGAGAACACTGAACATAATAACAGGAATATTGTACTATGATCAGTGGTGAATGATTTATCTATTCTCAGCAATACAATGATCCAAGATAATTTCCAAGGACTTATGATGAAAAATGCCATCCACCTCCAGAGAAAGAACTGATGATATAAGAATGAAGATTGAAAAATACTTTTTAAAAAAATTTTCTTTATTATTCTTGGTTTTTGTTTTTGTTTGGTCTTCATTTTTCTTTGCAACATGGCTAATATAGAAATGTTTTGCGTTACTGAACATATATAATTATATCAAATTGTTTACCTTCTCAAGGAGAGAATATGTAACTCAATTTTTTTTAAAAACCCTGAAGTTCAAAATTTTTGTTTACATGTAACTAAAAAAAATAAAAATTAAATGCAAAAAAAGTACATGAATGAGGTTGGAAGGGTAAGTTGGAACCAGGTTATGAAGGGTCTCAAATACCAAATAGTGGAGTTTGTATTTGACCCTGGGGAACCACTGGAGTATATCAAGCAAGAGAGTGAGATAGTTCAATCTGTGCTTTAAGAATATCCCTTTGGCCCTTGCATGGATGCATTGGTAAGGGGAAAGTCTTGGGCCAAAGCCACCAATTAGAAGGCTATTTCAATATTCAAGCAAAGAGGATCTGAACTAGAGAAATTGTGGGAGTAGTGTAGAGAAGAGGAGGTATAATCAATAAAACTTGGCAACTGATTAGATGAAAGAAGGATGATTTCAAGGTTGCTGACGTGAATGTCTGAAAAGATGGTGGTGTCCTCAACAAAAATAGGAAAGTCTGGAAGAAAGGTCGGGTTTGGTGCAAACGAGGAGTTTCATTTGAGTTGAGTTATATTTGAGATTTCTGTAGGATTTCCAGTTCAAATGTCCATTAGACAGTTGGTGACTTGAGACTGAAGCTCAAGAAAGAAACTAGGCCTGGATATTCAGATCTGGGAGACATATGCATAGTGATAATAACTGAACCCTTCAGAGCTGAAGTCACTGAGAAAGAGTGAAGGGAGGGAAGAGAAGAAAGATCAGGAAAAAAGAAAAAAGGGCCTAGAAAAAGTCCATGAGTTATATTTCCGTGTACATTTCTATTCCCTAAGTATACTGGTTCATAAAGGTTTGCTTCTTATTTTAGGACTTTAGTAGATGAAAAGGATTTGTATTTCACAACTATGTTTGAATTTCACACCAGGAAGTCAAACTCATCAAATATTTCCCTGGGGTGTCATCTTTGATTAAAGCCTGAAGGCTTTGTTGTATTTTTTATTAAACAACAAACAACAAAACACTGTTCCTGAAAATATAAAGGGCACACAAAAGCACATCACAATTCTGTCTATAGCAATAACATGGTTGTGCATTGCTTTGATGTAAGCACTCTTACTGGCTATAAGCATCTAGTTTTCTACATCAAAATATGAACTGTTGTAATTTTATGAGATTCAGAAAAATGTTATATTTAATATAAGTCCCAAAACAAAAAAAGCATTTCCAAAGAAAACATATGTTAAAATTTTTTAAAGTTCAATTATTTAAAAAAAAAAGCTGGGGACTGAAGAGCTGGGAGACATTGAAAAATATCCTCACAGTTGTGTTTAAAAAAACTAAGATGTTGCTTATTTTGGGGAGTAGCATTGTTCCTATTTTCCATGTTTTGAATGGAATATTTAAAATGAGAACCAGCTTAGAGAGCAGCAAACTGCAAGCCACAAAATAAATGGGTTTGAAGCTAGAGTTAAGTATCTACTTGAAAGTTAAAGAACTAAACATTTTCATATGGCTTGGCAGATGCCTAATAAAGGGCCAAAGTTTCTAGGACTGTTGTTATCTAGGACCACAGTGAGCTTTGTTTAGCCTGGGAATATGCAGCATGCTACACAGATTCTTGGAACACTATTTCCCAGTCATCTTCACAAATATTTGTTTGTTCATCTGAACTAAACACTTTCAATTCCTGTTTTGGGTTATTTTTTTTGCCTGTTTTAAGTTAGTAACCTTGAAAAAAAATAATGAATCAATGTTTCTATAGTGTGAATCACAACCAAGATGGAGACTTACTACTACTAGGAAGTAAGGAATATTTTTATTCATAGCTGTACAATTATATTCTCTGTTTTACCAAACAACTTAGGAATTGTATAGTTGGAGTGATTAACAAATACGATAATTGCTGCTGCATTATAAAAGATTACCTTTTTTTAGCTGTTATTAGCATTTCCAGCCTGGCAGAAGATTGGAGGCTTTAACCACAAAGCTCAACATGGCTCTCCCTTTCCCACTTCACCTGCACCCCCAGCTTACATTATGAGATTTCTTCAGTGACTAGCTTTTGTATTTGGTTGTTTTTCTAAGTTTATAGTCTTGGGAAAACCAACCTCTACATTATTGGCTAAATGGAAAGAACGCAGGATTTGTGGTAAAAAATTACTCCAAAGTTTTGAATCTTCCTGATTAGGAAGGTGATTGATGGCATCATTGACAAAAATTAAATTAAAAATCTGGGAGGAAGGGAAAATTTGGGGCAATGAGAAGATAAGTTTGGTCTGGTATACTTGAGTTGTCAATGGAACTTCTAGATAGAGGTACCTCAAGGGCATTTGGGCCTAAGGAGAGAGGTCAGGTGTGCGTAGGGATCTGGGTGTTGTCCGCATAGATGTCAACCGAAAATTGAAAATACTGATTGGTTGAGGTTACCACAGGAGAAAATCTACATAGTCTAATGACAAAGCATTGGGGGATGCCCCATATTTAAACCAGGTTTCAGTTAATTCAAGGCAGAGGGGACTCCATAGTTTTTGTGTTTGGTTTTAAATTCGTATTAATATTTTTTACTACTATGGCAGTGTCTATTTCAAAGTGCTTTTTAGCTGTTATGCTGGGAAGGCAGCGAGTATAATTAGAGATATGAATGGTATGGTTATCGAATCTTCAGATGATACAAAAGTGAGAGTGCTATCGGATGACAAAAGTCACAGATAGATCAAGCGAACGGCAGCACAGTGGCACAGATATCATGTGACGTTGCCCGTAGTTGATGATTGGATGATCGTAGAACCTGGCTTTCCAGTCCAGTTCATTGTTCTGTCCCACTATCCGATGCTGCCTCAATAGGCCAAGGCATCCTGATGCTAATCTCTATTTCTTATGCAACATTACGGAGCCCTCATGGGGTAGGAAAAGTCTGGCTGAATAATACAATTGATTCTTTCTTTTGGTGCTCGTGTTATGATTCAGCTAGATGTGCAGACCATTCACCCTTGCGAAATCAGCTGTCTGAAGTTAATTGCTTACTCACAGAAATGAATTTTGCTTCTTTGAGAGCAGAAAACCACTCTTAAATGGGCTCCTCTAACGAATTTTGTGATAATCTAGTGCTTGGAAGATTTATTTTATTCTTACGTGTATAAACATTTTACTTCTCCAAACTACAGATTAAACCTCAAGTCCATATGCAAATAAGCTGAAGGCTCATTCATTTATCCATTTAGAAAAGCATTTATTAGGCACTAGGCACTGTGCTAGGCACTGGGGATGCAGAAGCATAAATAAAAGCAGTCCCTCACCTCAAGAATCTTACAGTCTATTGGTGGGAAATACGCACACTGACAAACAAGTACATTCAGGACAATACTGGGAGGAAGGCGTGTTTACTCATAACTGGGAGAACTAAGAAAGGCCTAAAATAGGGAGGGAAGCATTTATATAGAACCTACTATGTGCTAGGCTCCTAAGCTATTATTATCCCTATTTTATAATTGAGGAAACTGAGGCAAACAGAAATTAAGTGACTTACCCAGGGTCACATAGCTGGTCAGTATCTGTGGCTGGATTTGAACTTGGGGTCTTCCTGACTCTATACCCAGCACTCTATCTTGTTTTCCGCCAGCTGCCTCTATATAGGAGGTGGCAAGTCGCACCTCTAAGGAAGCTAACAATTCTAAGGGACAGAAGTGGCAGGGCAATGCATTCCTGGCACTCCTAACATAGGTATGAATGATCTTTTCCCTCAGCATAGTATGTACACAACTGACTAGAGAGTCATAACTAGAAAATTAAAATCATCATCACTTGTCAATTTGAGGGCATCAACCTTTTATTCCTCTTCGGCTCATGCTTTTTCCTTTATTCCTCACATATCTAGACAATCACTAACTCCTGGCAATTTTTCCTTAAAAATTTCTACTAGATTTACCTGTTGCTTACTGTTCTCCTTTGGACTGTGAGCTTAGTCCAAAGAAGGCCTGCCGTGCCTTGGATACACTCCTTGGAACATAATGTGGAAAGTAGTGTAGGAGATCTCCAAGCAAAATTAATTTAGGTCCAGCCTCAAAGAGGGGACTTAAAAATTCACTCATGCCCAAACAAAACTGAGTACAGCAAATTGTGGAAATTCTTTGTGGAATTGGCTTCTTGTTATTTTGGTGTTAGAGTGCAGGTGGACACTGCATGAGATCTATTTGTTTTCCCCCTCAGATAGTATTTTATCCTGGTGCCTACCCCATTTCCATTTTGGACCTTGTTTTCCAATTCTGGTCCCACAGCTCTTATATTCTTATATCCCCATATACCAACTTCAGAGCATTTCCCAATCCATCCAATCCTAAGCCATTACAAAATACACCTCATCCTTTCTTCTCTTTTCCGAATGGAGATGGATGCTTCAGCCTCTATCACAGACCATTCTTGGCTTTAGCACTTGGCAGGGCCATCAGGAATAGTACATTTATCACTTCCCATTCCACTGACAGCTCATCCTGGGTGTTGGCCCTGACTCTAGTCTTTCCTCATTCACATTCATTCACCTACAGACTACTGCCAAACTAATCTGCCTAAGACAGTATTTTCATGCCACTGCCCTCCTCCACCCAACCCTTGTTCAAAAACCTGCATTGACCAAATATTTCCTATTACAAGTCCAGCTTCCCATGCTCGACCTTCAAAGTCCTGAATAAACCAGGCTTCCATCCCGTGTACCCTACTTTACTTCTCACTACTCTTCAGCATGCACCTTGTGGTTTAGTCAGGCTAATCTTTCTGATGGTCCACAAATAGACCATGCACGTTGCTGCTTTCGTTGTCCCCTGCACCTTTAGAATATCTTCCCCTTTTCCCTTCACCTATTAGAATCTGTCCCAGCCTTCAACATTTGGTTCAGGTCCCACCTCTTCCTCGAAGCCTCTCCTGCCTACTGTCATCGTCATCATCATCATCATCATCATCGTAAAAGATTTTAAGTTTTGCAAATTACTTTATAAATATTAACTCATTTTGATCCCCCCAACAATCCTACAAAGTGTTGTTGTTATCCCTATCTTAGAAAACAGATTCATAGAGGTTAAATGAATTAGCCAAGGTCATACAGTTAATAGGTACCTAAGGTGGGATTTGTACCCAGGTCTTCTTGACTCCAAATCTGCCATTCTATTTATGGTGATAATTATCTACTGAATAGTTAGCTACACTGCTTAGAATGTTCACTTACTTGAAGTCTATGACATAAAAGATAACTTTCATACTGATTAGTTAATTTTAATATAATTATTTCCTGTTGTTTCATGTCTGTTCTGCAAAAATTTATTGAACATATTCAAATGCATGGCACTGTGCTATATGTTGAGTGAGATAAAAAGATGAATAAAACAGGCCCCATGCCCCCTATAAGTTTATAATTTTGTGGAGATGAGAAATACACAAGTAGCTACCACATAAAAAAATGTGAAAGTACGGTAAGAGCTGTACGAAATGTATAAGGGATTCAAAGGATGGATAGATTGCTTCCAGCTGGAGAAATGTGGGGGAAACTTTGTGGAGGGTGTGGCATTTGAGTTGGGCCTCAAAAACTATATGAACAGATCTGTGGGAAAAGACAAGACAATTTCACATGGAGTGTGAATAAAGGTAAAGAGATTGCCTAAGAGTACAGTTCAACATTAGGATATAAGGCTGGAGGAGTTAGTGGGGGCCAGATGACGGAGGCCATTGAATGTCAGCTGTGGAGTTTGGGACTTTATTTTCTGAGCAATAGGGATCCATTGAAGAATTTTGAACAGGTGAGTGGTCAGGTCAGAGGTATGCCTTAGGATGGTTACTCTAGCAACAATATATAGAACATACTGTAATTAAGGAGATAGTTAGGGATCTTATATAATAACACAGGTAAGAAGTGGAGAAATACTAAACTGGGATTGTTTGCCTTAGCTCCCCAACCATGTTATCAAACTCCTTGAGGACAGGAATATGTCAGTATCTCCCATAGCCCCTAGCATAGTGCTGAACTCCATGATTATTTGCTGATGGGGTAATATAATGGTGTCTTCAGGGCTCAGTACTTTTAAAAAATTGTTTAGTGATCTGAATAATGCCAAGAGGGAGTATTAGGTCTATGAATGATGTGTGGTCAGGGAGATGACTAAGTGATATCAGAATTCAGAGGGATCGTTATGAAATGCGTAAGAGATCCACCAGACAATAAGCTCAATGAGGACCTTGCCTTATCTAAATATTATATATCAAAAATGACTTAAATGTTAAATACCTGAGTAACAGTGCAGGCACTGGGAGTCCTTCCATAATTCCATAGATCTGTGATCTCACTGATGTGACTACTACTTCAAACTGTGTAAATAACAACCCACCCACATTTTTCCATCCTCTTGTCCATATCTTCCCATAAATCCTCTAAATGATGTCACCTCACATGCTAGAGGCCTTTCTCTAGAAATATATAGCTATCCAATCTGTTCCCAAGTCCTGTGTATTATACTTTTGCAACATTTCTCATTACATTCCCTTTTCTCTTCTGATACTGCCACCACCTTGGTGCAGACCCTCATCACTTCACAGACAGACTGTTGCGATAATTTCTCCCTACTTTGGTCCATCCTCCACTCAGCTATCAAAGTGATCTTCCCAAAGAGCAAGTCTGATCATGTCACCCTGTATTGTTAATGGAATATGAAGACCTACCCTATCCATTAATAGGCTTATGTGATCTGCTTTAAGCTCTGGCCCAGCTCACAGCTGTAATACATCCTGAGTCACAGAGCCCATTGGAGGAGGAACTTGCCTAAGACACACTTGCTTAAAGGGAAGCTTGCTTGTAGGAAGGTTCTCACACCTTTTGGTACTAAGCTAATTAGGCACTGACAAGGGTTGTGAAGCCTTCTGGCTCTGAGCCTATTAGCCAAAAGTGTATATATATTCCGAGGTTGGTATTTTGCTTTGGGGGTTCACTTATGAGAAGGACCTTTTGATTCCCTAGATGGAACTCTGAGTAGCCATTTGTTCAGAGCTCCCTGACTACTCAGATCTCTCTGTTCGTAATTTTCTCTACTTGTATTTTCTCCACGTTCAGGGTGCTGACCTTTCTCCTGAACTAGTGAATGTAATTAAAGTAAGATTGTTGACCCCTTAAAAGTTGCTTTCCTTTAGAAAAGCAGATCAAAGAACCTGTGCTAGCAGCCCTCCTGTGTGCTGGTGTTACTGGTCTTACACCTCCTCAGCAGCTGCAAGTAGCATTGCTGTTACACACCCCTCCCCCTATTCAGTAAACTCCAGTGACTCTTGTTTTCCTCCAGGATCAAATATAAAATCTCTTGGCTTTGAAAGCCCTTTATAACTTGGCCCCTTTCTATTTTTCCAGTCGTCTTACACCTAACTCCCCTCCATGAACTCTACAATCTAGTGACACCGGCCTCCTGGCTGTTTCTCCCATGAGATACTCCTTCTCCAAACTATGAGCATTTTCACTGGCTGTCCTCCGTGTTTGGAATGCCCTCCCTTCTCATTTCTACCTCCTGACTTCCTTGGCTTCCTTCAAGTCTCAGCTAAAACCCCACCTCCTGCAAAAATCCTTTCCCAATTCTCCTCAATGCTAGTGCTTTCTCTCTGTTGATTATCTCCAATTTATCTTGTATATACATAGTAATTATTTGTATGTTGTCTTGTCCATTTGACTGTGAGCCCTTGAAAAGAAGGGACTGTTTTCTTGCTCTTCTTTCCTTTTGCTTATCTTTATACCCCACATGCTCAGCACATTGTAGGTGCTTAAGTGACTTCACTTCCTGACCTTACCTGGATGGAGGGCATGATTGATCTATCAGTCATCTCCTATTCTTGCTATTTATCATACATCTCTCTGATGATATCCTTTATACCGCTTTTTCAATTTATTTCTTAGTTGGTAATATGTTGCAGCTTATTCACCCCCCACCACATGGCTCTCCGTTGCCCTTTGGATGACCCACAACTTTCATTTTTTGAAGGTTCTGGCTATGACTCACAGCCAAACAATATCACTGTAGGAATATTGATGTTACAAAGATGGACCTTTGTTTATGACAGATGTTTAGGATAAGCTCATGTTCCCAAATGCCATCCAGTAAGCCCTCCTCCTCCTAATCAATTCTAGGCCTAGTTCACTGCCCATCTGCAGTAGCTGTTCAAGATACTGTCTGAAACTACATGAATTCTCTCTCCAAGTGCATATTATAGTCTGTCTCATAGCCATTTTTTATCTACTTGGTTTTCCTATTTGGATAGTCTTTTGAGTTATTATAGATCAAATTTAGAAGGTTCTGCCATGTTCTAGACATTGATGTAGTCAGTACAATGGCATTCATAAACAGCGGCACTTGGAGAACCTCACTATTTGTAATCCTTCTTATAGTCAGACTCTGTATCTTCCTTGACAGTGGCTACCACCTTTGGCAAGCATATGTCTCCCTGATTCCTGACCGACTTGATATTAATAATCAGGGTATTCAAACAAAGCTATATCTGTTGCATGATTTTAACTTGTGCACGGAAGAAAGCCTCATTGTTCTTTCAAATCAAATACTTTCTTCTTGTCAATAGAGAATATTGTGAAATCTTGTATTCTTTGTACCCTTCAGTCAATTATAGGATTACAAAGATTTAGTCTGCTATCGAGCATTTTTATGAAAAACTTCCTGTTTCCTTCTCATAGTTTCATCAAAGATGCCCTCATTTCATTTGTAGATTATTCTCGTAAAGATTTTATACTGATGGTAAAGGATGCATAACAGCTGGTAGTTACTGATATTTTCCTGATTGCCTTTTTTGGCAGTCATTTCTAACAAGAATTTGGAATCTTCTCTTTCAGATATCTTAGAATCAATCTCTAAACACCCTAAGAAATGGGATTCCACCAACATGAACTTCCTTTGTTTTTACTCGACCAAATCCAACTCTCTTCCTATCTTCATTTTCTTTGCTGACATCTTTTACTTCCTCATGTGACACATTAGGGACTGTGATATTAGAATTTAAATATAGTGGCACCGCTGTCATGGAAAAAGAACAGAATTTCTTGTAGAAATCTTCATAGCTATTTTCTATCTTGGGTCTGTTCTGTTTCCATTTTTGTGCTTAAATGTTCTTTGGATAATCTGGCTTAATTACATCTCTGCCAAACTTTCTGGGAACTTGTTTCTCTTTGTTGTTAAAATGTTTTATTGGCTGTTTTTGTTTTTGATGCCTTTACTTCCTGTTACTACCCTCCCCCACATTCATTGAAACTTTATTGTGACAAAATAGTTAAAATGTAATGATAACTAAAACTGTTTGCAAAATTGTACACCTGTAACCCATCAGTTTTCTGCTGAGGGCCAGGAAGTATGTTTGATCCTAAGTTTGCTGGGACCAAGACTGATTCTTGAATTTAATCCAAATTCTAATGTCTTTTAACGCTTAAATCTTTTTTTTTCTTTCACTGCTTCTCGTTGTTTTATGAGGGACTCTCACTCATAATTATCCACCATCTTTCTCCACAAGAGTTTAAAAATTTATCTTACTGATTTTTTTTGCATCATATTTGTTTCTAGTCATATACCTATACCCCTACCCTAGAAATCATCTCACATAAAAAAAGATTTAAAAAGAGAGGGAGAAAAGTTGACAAAACTTTTCCATACATCAACTGTCTGATGATATGGGCAATATTCCACATCCATAGTCTTCCACCTTTGTAAAAAAGTGAGCAGGAGGGTGCTTTTTCCTATCTTTTATCTGGAGCTAAACTTGGGCATTATAAGTATACCGTGTTTATTTTCATTTTTTGGTCTTTACATTTACATTGTCGTAGTTATCATGGATATTGCTTTCCTGGTCCTATTTATTTCATGCTGCATCTTCAGTTCCTAGTAACCTTACTAGGATTTTTTGAATTTACATATTCAACATTTCTTAAAGTTCAGTAATATTCCAGTATGTTCACTTTCTATAATTTATTTGACCATTCTTTAGGCTAGCAAGACAAACAGGTGGACAGATGGATAGACAGACAGACAGACATAATAAATATTTATACACTTGCTATGTGCTAGGAATTGTGCTAAGTGCTGGGGATATAGGTACAAGAAAGAAATTAAGTTTCTGCCCTCAAGGGGTTTACATTCTAATGGGAGGGAACACATAAAGGGGAACTAGAAAGAGAATGGGGGACACAGAGGCACACACATAGTGACATGGTGTGGAGATGGATGGGACATGCAGACATAGATCCAGGCAAGAGAAGGCAAAAGCTTACTTACCAGAGCTTGGTGTTCCCAGTTTCCAGCGGGAGGGGGATAAAGATGATGATGACGAGATTGCAGGCAGCATGGCGTGGTGACTGCTAGAATTGGCTGAAGACTTGGTTCTGACAAGATATCGGGTGAAATCTCGCTTATCAAAAGCCAAGTGCTGCAGAAGTGAAGTCCAAGACCCTAATGGGAAGGAGCTGTGCTGAATTTGGAGTCCAGAAGCTCTGGATTCAAATCCTGCCTCAGATATTTATTAGTTGTGTAACCTTGGGCAAGTCTCGTAATTTTTCACCACTTCAGTTTCCTCACCTATAAAAGGAGGATAATAATATCCCCTACTGCCAGAGTTGTTATGATCAACTAAGGTAATATGTACAAAAACACTTTGCAAACGTAAAATGATATATAAATATTAGCGATTCTGGTCATTTGTTTGTCAACCTTTTCTGTCCACTTTACCTCCTGACTGCCTCATAGACACCAGATCTTAAGAGACAGATAGTTTCAGTGTCCAAGAAGGTCTTTGAAGAATAAGTAGAGGGTCTCCATCTCCCACTGAACCCAAAGGGGTGGGAAAATGTGATATCTTCCCTAAGGGTCTGCAATAAGAAATGAAACAGACTCTGGTAAAGAACATCATTCCCACAAAATAATCTGTATTTGTGCCCTGCATAAAGGTTTCCAAAGTACTTTCCTCAAAACATTTTGAGATAGATAGTGGAAGTATGATATTCCCCACCTCATAGCTAAGAAAACTCAGATTGCAAAGAGCACAGTGGAAGGACATACCAAAAACACAAGGGGATAAAAGGGTGGATGGGAGTCTGTTAGATTCAGAGGTTCTAGCAGAGGCATTGATGGTGAGAGGTTTGTGCCCATGGTCAGACATGGATAAGGGAGATAGTGGCTTTTGAATGGGCTGCAGTGAGGACCTGTAGACAGATTGGGGTGGCAGGAAGTTTAGAAGCAGGAGGTACAGGGTTGGGGGACTGGTTCATAAAGGGAAGGAAATCAGTAGACAGATATACACTCTATGTACACATACACAGAGCTAGGGTCAGAATTCCACATTCCAAATGGAATATTTTTCAGGCAGAGCTTTCTCCAAACCTCTGGAGGTGTGAGAAACCTTGGGCTTCTGTACTTAGGCTCAATCTGACGCAGGGCAAGCTCCTGCTCAAGAAGAGAATGGCTTCTACAAATTCCCGTCTGTGAACTTAGGTGCAGTGTCTCTTACCAAGTCCCTTATCTTAAAGCACTAATAATGTAATGGGGAGATAATGTGCAAACAATTATTTATATGCAATACATATACAGGATAAACTGGAGATAATCAGCAGAGGGAAGGAGGGAAGGCACTAGCACTAAAGGAGGAATTGGGGGGGATTTTGCAGAAGATGGGACTTCAGCTGATACTTGAAGGAAATCAAGGAAGGCTAGAGGGGGAGAAGAGAAGGGGGAGAGACAGAGAGACAAAGAGAGAGACAGAGAGTCAGTCCTAGGCGTGGGGGACAGTAAGTGAAAATGTCCTGTGTCAGAGGTGGAGTTTCTAGTCAGAAGAATAGCAAGGAGGCCAGTGTCATTAGACGGTCTCATAAGCCAATTTTGACCGGTAGCTTTTGAATGAAGGCAGTCTGCAAGCAGAGTAACCAGGAAAAACAACAGTGTACTTAATGAAAAAAAAATTCTGTAATCGTGAAGTAGAAATTCTATCTTTAACAGACAAACAGCATGAGACTGTGGGTGTCAGTGGTTTGGGATCGGTCTTGATAGGGATGAGGTAGATTAAAAAACACAAACACACACACTTTTCCTTACCGTTGTTAGACCGACAATAGAAAATTTGACAGCTTAAGAATATCTGTTGTATTTTACAAGAATTGGTGGGGGTGGAGGAACCACTGCACTTGTGGATTTTATAGGGTAACTAGGTAAGGTCAGTTTGAAGCCAGAATCTGCAATTTTCCTTTGGTTCCTGAGACTTCACGTGCCATTATAGATCAAAAAATAGCATAAATTATTAAGAAAATACTTGAAAATCTGACCCATTCTAAACTATATCCATACTCTTCCAGTCTAAACAATTCCTGTGTTCTAAGCTGAGCATCTCTGGAAGTTATAATAACATATTTATAATCTATAAAGTACAAATGAAACTGTTTCAATTGTCTGGAATGAAAGTTCTCATTTATACCCCCCTCTCCTTTTTCTTTAAACAAGTTGGTAAGGGTAAGAATCCTTTTACAGGAAAAATAATCACAAAGATTGGTTGTCTCTTTCTCTCTAGATAGATAGAAATAGAAATATGCATGTATATATATACATATACACACACATATATGTATCTATATATACACATATGTATGTGTGTACGTATGTATATAAGTATGTATATGTACATAACCCACCTGGGACTTAAATACAAATCATGTTTACTTTATTAGTCAAGCACTTTTTTTTCCTTTTATTTCCTTTATTCCATTATTTCCTTCGTTCACTTGTAGCCCTGGATTCCATCTCTATGTGACGGAAACAACCGGCATTTGAAGTCAGGCTGCTTTTTATCCACTTAAAACTATGAGCAAAATCTGATTTTCTTTCTGGTTTTTAATATTGGAAACAGCAGTAACAAGAATGACTAAATTAGAACAGGGACACCCAAAAGGCTGTAAGTATAATAGTAATGCATCATTTTCACTGGGGAGGGTAAATATATCTGCTATATGCATGAGAGAACGTTCACTTTAAAACAGAAAATAAATCAGAGAGGTTTTTTTTTTGGAAATTGCATTGTTTTTATTTTAATCTTTCCAGCTGATAAAAGGTAGGGCATTTATTTTTAATTTAAAATGTTCATTTTCTGTTAGTCTAGCTTACATTGCCCTTGCTTGATTTATACTATATTTTAATCAAAGAATATATGGAGTGTCCCCATCTTGGAAAAATAAGTTGATTTCCAAAAGTTTGTTTGCAAGTGAATTTCTTGAAATCTTACAAGACTTTTTCCCATAGACACAATGTTATATGTGGTGGTTAGTTTTTCAGGGCAGCCCCCCAAAGCCTACTTAATCCCTGATATAGCTAAACTCTGGTACGACCAGCATTACAGAACTTAATCCTGTGTATAACAATATTTCTATGGGAAAATATATCCAAATTCCAATGTAGGATGTGAGGAACCCATCTCCTGCCTCTCTATTTGAACCCTTAGTAACAGGGATGAGACTACCTCAGTCAAAGCCACCAGACCTGTTACCCGGGGATAGGTAGGTGGCGGGTAGGAATGTAAAGGGAAGGATTTGAATCCAGGTGCAAGAAAGAGAAGAGCAGGCCAGAAGTAAAAGTTGAGAAGCTGTTATAGAAGTTCATATGTTTAGGAGTCTCAGGCACAGGGATACCCTTCTATGTTTCTTCCTCTCTTTCTGAGCTCCCTTGCCCTTCACCGCTGTTGTTCTGGAAGGGAGAAGTAGGAGGAAGGTTATGCTGGTAATTAAGATCGTAGACTTCAGAGCCGGAAGAGGCTTAGAGGCCTAGTATAGTATAGCCTTTTCACTTTATAGATGAGGAAACTAGAGAGCAAGGTGGTGCAGTGGATTGAGTACTGGACCTGGAGCCAGGAAGACCTGGTTTCAAATTCAACCTTAGGTACTTTACCAGAGGTCTGATTATGGGCAAGTTACTTAATTTCTGTTTACCTCAGTTTCCTCATCTCTACAATGAGGATCATGATAGCATTTACCTCACAGAGAAACGAAAAAGATATTATTTGTAAAAACAAAACCACTTAGCACAGTGCCTGGAACATAGTAGGTACGAGATAAATGCTAGCTCTTATTATGATAAAACTAAGGCTGTAAAAGGTTAAGTGACTTGCCCAAGGTCATACAGGTAGTTAATAGCAGAGCTGGGATGAGAACCAAGACTTTCTGACTCCAAATCCAGTAGACCTTCCACTGCTACATTTTTATCTTCTTATCTGTTTTGAGGGGCAGCTAGGTGGTACAGTGGCTAGAGAATCAGGCCTGGAGTCTAGAAGACTCCTCTCCCTGAGTTCAAATCTGATGTCAGACAATTACTAGCTGTGTGACCAGGGGCAAGTTATTTAACCTTTTTGCCTCAGTTTCCTCATCTGTCAAATGAGCTGGAGAAGGAAATGGCAAGCCACTCCATCTTTGCCAAGAAAACCCCAAATGGAGTCGCAAAGACCTGGACGTGACTGAAATGATTGAACAACAACAGCAACAGTTGTTTCAAAGAAAGCACTTCATAAACCTTAAATCGCTAAAAGAAAAAAAAAGTATAATTATTAATAAAGAAAAAAAGAGGGTATCTTTTAATACAATGGTGAAATGTGTTGCTCAGTAGGGTCTATGGCGGGTGAGGGAGGCGGGGTTGCAGAGGAGGGAAGAAAAGCAAGGAAGAAAAGCAAGGAAGTCCATCCAAATGCAGGGCAACAACAGAATCCTTTGGCTAATACTGTCGCATCTGGTTTGGAAATGATTACATCAGGTCCATATTTCAAAAGAGATAGCTAATGAATGGGAATTACGTTTTGTAAGTATAAAATTTACTGTATTGGATAGAAAAAAATTTCCACCAAATTTCACTCTTTCCACTGAAAATGAATACGCCGGCTTAATTTCTACAGTAGGAATTACTCGGTGTTTCCTTGATCAGATGGAGAACACTAGAGAGCACAACCGGTTGAAGGAACTGGGGATATTTACCCTGGAAAGGGAAGGCCTAAGTGGGTGGTGGGGAAAGGAGGAGATGGCTGCCTTGAAGTATTTTAAAGCTTCTCACCAGAGAGAGGGATTTGACTTTGCTTCCTGGCCTACAGGGCAAAACTAGGAACAATGTGTGGGTGTTGAAGAGAGGCAAATTTCAGTAAGGAAAAACTTCCTAATGATTAAAATTGTTTCAGAGTACAACGGTGCCCCAGAGTAAAATGGGCTGCCTGAGAAAGGAAGTGCATGGCCCAGCACTGGCCACACAGCCACAGACCTGGCTCAGGCACTGATCACCTCTCAATCTGACTCTTGAGATAGTCAGTCAGTCAAGAAACATTTATTAAGAGCCTCTCGATTGATCTCTCTGCCTCCAGTCTCTCCTGTTTCCAGTCCATCCTCTACATCAGCCGTGTCAAGCTGCAATAGAAATAGGGACCAATAAACTGTAGTAAGGATCCCTGCAGGTCACATATTGGCCCAGAAAACCGTATATAAACATTATTTTTGTGTTACTGTATTTTTATTTTGTTAAGTATTTCTTGATTACATTTTAATCTGATCTGGTCTCATTTGGAAGTGTTGGGGGCCTCAAGGCTGCCAAATTTGACATGCATAAAGCATGCATCCTCTCGGACCACGACACTCATCTGCTCAAGAAACTCCAATGGCTCCCTCTTGTCTCAAGCTAGGAAAAAGTAGATACTCCTATTTGGCATTTACAGCCTTCAGAATCTGACTTCAGCCTGCTTTTCTTTACTTACTGCATTGCACGCTCCTTCATTATCACACTTCTTTCCAGTCAACTTTACCCACTTGCTGTTCCCCCTTCACAGCATTCCATCCTCTGTCTCTGTGTCTGTGCACAGTCTTCCTATCTGTAACAGTCTTAGGAAGGTTTAGAATACTAAAAACCCAGTACAGAGAAACATAGAGCTCACCAAACAATAAAGCAAGACAGCTTCATTGAGGAGAGAGACTCACAAAGAAAGGGGGCATCAGGAAGAATGGACAAAGAGCAGTTCACTGGGGTGCTGGATGGAGTTCCTTTGAGGCTCCAAAGGGAATAGGGCACCCTCTTCCCAACCAGTAAAATGTGGTAGGTTTTTTAAGGTTTTTAATCTGGGTCTAATAGGACCAGGCATTGGGCAAAAGGGGGGAAGAGCCTGGACCTGTGGACTGGTGGTGATTCATGTTGGTGCAGGAGGAAAGACTTTCTGGGTAATTGGTGGCTAGTTGATACCAAACTCTGCACGGAGATGAAAGAGGCTTTGCGTCATTTGTAACAGAGGAACTTAGTTTCCTTGTCAGGGTTTTTTGAGCTTCCCTAGGGCTTTTTCTTTTAGCAGCTGGTCAGAGAGTTTGTTTGGTCATTGAACACACACCCCTGCTCACGCCCATGCCTGCATGCCTGGAATTCATTCTCTTCACCTCCACCTTGAAGAAGCCCTGACTTCCATCAAGGTTCAGCTCAAAGTCCATATCCTACCCAAAGACTATCTTAATCCCCACCTAACCTAAAGTAATCCCCAGTTACTTTACTCTGAGATTCTACATTGCCTGGCTTGCTTGTCATTCGTGAGCTCAGTTGGTTACTGTTCCATCCTCAGGAGGCTTAAGTCACAAACTTTATCCATTTGTGTACCAGTGAGTTAAATTAACGCCTTATATATTATAATTATCCATGTTTATGTCTTAACCCCCCATTAAGTTGTTAGCTCCACAAGAGTTAGCTTTTAGATAAGACTTTGTCTTATTTAAACTTTGTGTCTTCCCCAATTCCTGACCTGGTACCCCTAAGCACTTTAAAAAAAAAGTTTGCTGAATTGACTGTAATTGAAATATATGCTTTTGATTACGAGGGGACCAACAAAATAGTGTGACTTTCTTCGTGTAAAAATAACAAGTAGCATCACAGGTTGTTAGATATAATCTACTCCAAGCCTTACCCTATTTAAAAATAGAAAAGTGAAATAACTTGCTTGGATCAAAACTAAATGGAAAAGGAAGACTGATATAAGCCTTTTTATGTGCTTATCTATCATATATTTGGTATGTTATTAGTTCATGTTTATTAATGATAAATAAATTAATCAATACTGTCTATTGATCTTTCTGTTCATAGCCTACTGGCATATTTAACTGATGGCTGCCATTTCATGGGCTGCTGTACATAACAGCTGTCAAAATGTTAAATTATGCTTGTATTTACTCCTTTGATCTTAAAACAAATTATCATCAAAACTTTTGATTTACTGAGCCCCAGATGAAGACGGTTAAGAAAAACCATAAAGATGGGGGGCGGGAAGGAGGGGAAGGCAGAAACTCTAGTGTAGTCTACTAAATTCCTGATTGTTGCTAGAAATTATTCTATGGAATTTTATTATCATAATTATTATTATTATTATGAAATATTTACTGTGAAAACATAAAAATGTGAATCAGTAAAAATTAACCAGTGAAAAATGTGAGATCATAATTTGCAAAACTCTGCCTCACTTAAATCCACCTCACAAGTAAGTTAAGACATCACTGTTGTGATGTTATCAGTCCTCTTAGAGTATGATGGATGAACAACAACAGTTACAAGTGCACAGATTTCTTATAATTTCTGAGAAATCAAGTAGTCAATAGAGTAATTCATATCATCCTATTTTATAGTCCACTAAATGTATATACTTTTGTATTCCTAAAACTTAATTACATAAGGAACCATCTCCTCTTACATACTCTGCCAGTGTCCAAAACTAATGTGATAACAAGTTAGGCATTTTAGGAAAGTGTGAGGCTACTAAGAGCCTGTAACAATAAGGCAATAAACACAGCATCAAAGATAATCATGAACATGCCTATGTAGTTCTGTATCACAAGGTATTAGAGACTGTCCATAAAGAAGGTAGAAGTATAACATTTATTCAGACACCAGAAAATCATATCCCATAACCAAATGTTCAGCTCCTACAGCCAGTCGGCCCACTTTATCATAACAGCAAGGAACTTAAAACACCATATAACAGCCTGGAGTCTGGCCGTCCCAAAACCTCTCAGACCCTCTGCTGGGGTCTTCCCAAAGACAAACTCACAGTACAGCTAAGTCAGCCTGTTCAGTTCTAACAATTGTGAGGGCAGCCATTAGCAGCCATAACTGCTTGCTCTCTCTTAGCATTTCCTGTAACATAACTTCCTTTTCCTGTCAGGAAGCTCCTCCTACCACATGTGTCTTAGGCTTCCTGTGATGTAAGCAGGTCACATGGCCTATTAATAGGTGGAAAAGATCTTCAAATCTAAATTGCTACTACACAGCCATGAAGTTTTGTTTGTTTTTTAAGGTTTTTCTTTTTCACACCAGTCATTTTCCAATGTGCTAACCCTTCGTCCATCAGGCCCTCTCTTATAACAAAGAGAACAAAATCACTTAAGAAAACTAATCAACACAACATCTACATCAGATAGTGCATACAACATTTTGTGACCATAGACACCTGCTTCTCTACAGAGGGGAGAAGTAAATTTTAGCATCTGTTCTCCCAGACTAAGTTTAGTCTTTGTAATTAATCAGAATTCATCTGTCTTTCTATGTAGTTTCTATCCTTATTGGGTAATATTGTTCTCCCTGCTTTACTCTAGAGCAGTGCTAGACCACCATTTCCAAGTTAGGCAGGAATTTACTGTTTCATTGACTAGTAGTAGTTCAGTATGTGATTATGAAGTTGGACAATATTATATTATTATGCTAACATTACACCTAAGGAAACTAAAAGTCTGAAGAGTTGTAAATAGCCTAGCATGTTGTCACAGAGCAAGTAATCAGTATTCCAGTATTGTATTCTGAATCCATGTTCAAAACCTTTTCCATTGTAACACATCATTTCTCTAACTAAAATTTCCTTTAAATTTCTAAAAATAAGCAGAGTTGAATATACATGTTAACATGATATATGTTAAATTTTCTTTTCAAATGCCTTCTCTTTTTTGTCTCACAAAGTTTTAATCATTATTGATATAATACATAAGATTAAAGTGAATATCTAAATCCTACACAAATAGTATTTGTTTCATTTTCTACTTCTAATCAAGATTTTTACTTGTTCAGGACCAGATTTCTTTTAATTCTAAATTTATCACTGACCTACCGTTATGGTCTAATTCATGTAAATTGATCTCTCCCCCTCTACTTCAGGCAAAATGGACTTTTAGTTATCTTGTTCTAGCCCTTTCTGTACATTTGTCTACCTGTGCTCCACCCCAATCCCTTTCTAGAATGGACTATGCCACGTCTCTACCTGTTGAAATTTTCTTCCTTCAAGTCCCATTGACAGCACCTCATCCTTTAAAGATTATGGATTTTTAAGGCTGGGAACACTGCCTTTCTTCCCAGTGTTTCATAATTTCTTGTCAGAGGCAATGGAGTTGCACAATGGATGGAGTGCTGGGCCGGAGGACCACAGTTCAAATCCAAGCTCAGATATTTACTAGCTGTGACTGTGGGCAAGTCACTTAAGTCTGCCTCAGTTTCCTTCCTTTTCTTCCTGTAAAGGGCTGTTGTGAGCATTAAATAATACTTGGAAAGTGCTTGGTGCAGTGACTGGCACATCATAAGGTCTCTAAACATACTTGTGTGCTTCCTTGTTGAACTTTGCACTTAGTACCTTCTAATTGGCTTCCAATAATAACAGGCATTCCCTCCTATCATTAATGCGGATCACGAGTATTCCAGATCTTCTCATCCTGTGAGGCTCACTTGCCTTTACGTTCCCATAAATTCTCCATAATTTACTCATGCAGCATGCTGAGGGGCTTCCTCAAGACTTCTGATGTTGCAGGGATACCATTGTGGCACACAGATTAGCCACTGGTTCTCCCTCTCTCTCACTATATAACTGGCCTACCTTCTTTTAACAATAAAAATATCTAGCATTGATAGAGTGCGGTTGGGTTTACAAAGCACTTTAGACATGCTATTTCATTTGATCCTCACCATGCCCCTGGTGAAGTAGATGGTATTATTATCCCCATTTTGCAGGTGAGGACATTGAGGATGAGGGAGGTTCGGTGACTTGCCCACTGTTACAAAGCCTTACAGGATCTGAACCCAGATCTTCTTGTCAAGTCCAGTTCTCTATCCACTAGACCGCTTAGTCGCCTTCTTTTCTAATCATAGATAATAAACATTTTTATAGCACTTATGTATCAAGCACTGTGCTAAGCACTTTTTACAAATATCATCTCATCTGATCCTCCTAATACCCCTGTGCAATAAGTACTATTATTATCCACATTTTAAAGTTAAGGAAATTGTGGCAAACAGAAGTTAAATGACTTACACAGGGCCATCTAGCTAGTACGTATCTGAGGCTGAACTCAGGTTTTCCCGACTCCATGCTCTGTCCGCTGTGCCATCTAGCTGTCTAGAAATCATCTTTCTAATGACATCTTTTACATTGCTTCTCTTATATAGTCCCTTACAAGTGATGTGTTACAGCCTACTCATACCCACCATGTGCCTCTTCATTGTTCTTTGAGTGACTTTGGAGAATCTTGATAATCCATTACTGGAAGCCATGCAGCTTCACCAGAAGAGTATTGTTGTTAAAAAAGATGGAACTTTTTTCAGATAGCTGGGGTTATTATAAGTCCTGAATAATTTCCCAATGGCAATCAATTCCATTCCCCTCTTCTTGCTCAATTTTGGGTCCAGCTCATCATTATTTTTCATTGTTCATCCAAGCTAACTTACATTATAATTATCTGTGTATCTTTCCTATCTCCCTATTAAAGTTTGTTCAGTGTGGAAACAATGTCATATTTCCATTTTTGTGTCCCCATTGCTTAACCCAAAGCTTTGTATATAGAGAGCATTTAATATATGTTTGGTTGAATTGAATTTTGCTTTTTCTTATAATAATATTGTGAGGCTCTAATGAAATAATGTCTATAAAAGGCTTTGTAAACCATGGGGCCTATGGATTCATATTTGTTAGCTTTGTCCCAGAGTAGGACAAAGTCCATAACCAATTCAGAGAGCCATGACATCAGTCAACATATAGCACAATCTGTTGGCAGAGCGCATCTGGACAGTGGCAGAGACAAATTGATTTACAGTTCCTCTATTGGCAAGTTATTCTAGGCAGAAATCAGCGCCAATGTAAATGATTTTGAATGACTCAAGTACTTGGCATGAACGTCTAGAAGTAAATGCACGTTTTAAGGAAAATAAGAACTCACTCTTTTGGTATAATAAGAAAAGGAATTTGTTCAGAGTGGGTTTTTTTTTGAGGAGGGAGGAAGAGACTAACACATCTTGTGGAAAATTATCTAAACTACTTGGCATGAATCTTTAAGGTGTATCAAACACATATAGAACGTGATGTTTTTAGTTGCACATCCTAGTGTCGAAAGCGAATGTTACTATTCACGTTGTGCTTTGGAGGCAGCAAATTGCAACAGAAAGATTGACAGATTTGGAGTCAGAGAGACTGGTGAATCCTGTTTCTGCAACTCTGTAATGGCGGATCAATTACTTCCCTCTCTGGACTTCTCTTACCTTATCTGTAAGGAGAACAAGCTGGACAGGATAGCCTCTAACATCCAATCTGGCTCTAAATTTGTGTTTTATCTTTCCCATATGCTTCAAAGAAAATGAAAATTTATGAACAAATCCCAAGCAGGTCAACGCATGTCAGTAGTTAACTGAACATAGTTTTGCCTCTATTCTTTTAATAATAATAATGATATCTAGCATTTCTATAACACTGTAAGGTTGGCAAAGCATTTTACAAATATTGCCTCATTTTATCTCACAACAATCCTAGGAGCTAGGTGCTATAATTATCCCCATTTTACAGATGGGGAAACTGAAGCAAACTGAGGTTAAATGACTTTCTCAGGATCACGGAGCTAGTAAGGTCCGATGCTGGATTTGAACTCATGTTCCTGATTCTTAGTATAGCACCCTATCCACTGTGCCATCTAGCTGTCTTTTAAAATATTAATTAGTTAATTTGGTTTGTGCCTATAGACCATAAACTAACTTCAAAAAAATATTTTGATAACTGTATTTCAGTGTAACTGATTTCCTTTGTCATCCTATGTATTCTGTTTTATTCATTTAAAAACAGTATTTTTAGAAGTGGTCCTTAGATTTCACCAAACTACCAAGGGACCCATGGCACACAAAAAATTAAGAACCTCTACATATACTATGTGAAAAGCAGCGTAGCTTAGTAAACAGAAGAGTCCTTCCTGGGTTCCAGTTCCAGCTCGGACACTAGTTGTTAGGCCCTCTCTGAATCTCAGTTTCCTACAAAATAGGCATGTTTTAATGTAGTTTGAGTGAGGTTCAGGACTCCAAGGTATAGTATGAGGAGGGGGCAGAGCAACATGAGCTATTTGTAGTTCAAGATGGGAGTCAGCCCACAGAAAGTAAAGCCAGCATTATTGAGGGGAAATACAACAGGAGAAGCAAGCCAGCTTTATTGAGGGAAAATACAATAGGGAGGGCAGTTAGAGAGTTTGGTTAGCTGAAGGTCCTGGTAGAATAGGACTCTGAAGTCTGTAAAGCCTGGTGGGTTTTTTCTAGGGTCTTATCTGGGTCAGGCAGGACCAGACATTGGTGGAGAAGCAGGAGGGAGCCTGAACCTAGTGTGAAGGTCTAGGTTTGAGGACAGGTGTCGATGCATACTGGAGGAAAGGGGGGGCACCTGGGGAATTGGTGGGTCGTTGATGATCACATTCCTTGCCAGTGGGAAAATGGGCTTTTGGTAATTACTACCGGCTTTACTTTGGCCTCTTTATTTAGCAAGTAAGAGAGGTGACTGAGGTCCTCGAGAAGTGTAGTAATACCAATATTATGGACTTTACTGGGTTGGTTTTGTTCGTTTTTTTCTGGAGGGTCTCCTGAGCAACTGATATGGAAAATGACTTAGGAACCTTAAAAGAGCTATATAAATGTCAGATAATATTAATTTATCAGAGATTAGTTTATCTAGGTACTTTCTCTATTGTTGTGCAATCAGAAGTGCAATCCTGCATGTAGGATTTCTTTTCCATATAGCTAAGGCATATACACAGTTCACTTTGAAACTGGAGTGTTGTCCTGTCCATTTTTTATCTAAAATTCAAATCTTAGCTTGCAGTTGAAGGAGCACCTTGGAATTAGATCAGTGTAGGTCTATTTACCAATCTCCATATTCCAATTTGGAAGCATCTGTATAACATTAGAGTGACTTGGGATGGGGTAGACTTTTTTTTTTTGTCATGCTGGGACCAAGTGAAGAAATGTTTAGATGATCCGTCATTATATGGAGAGAATCCCCAGGTCAGGGTGAGTGCTCAGTGGTCAAGTATCTCAACAACAACAACAAAAAAAAAAGATGTAAAGGACATATGAATTAAGTGACACTAATGGCTTGGAATGATATAGTTTACATACACATGCTCACTAAAAGCCTTGTCTCAAATGAGAAATAGTCTCCTTTTTCTGTAGGAAAGTGTGAGACATGTCTCACTAGTACTGCTCAGTCATCATTTTCTAAGAACAGCTCTTCACTGTTCCAGAGAGAGTGAGAGAGAGAGAGAGAGAGAGAGAGAGAGAGAGAGAGAGAGAGAGAGAGGCTTCTAGACACAAAAATGAGATCCCATTAGACCTCCCAGGATCCCCCAATCTTGCCTATGATGTAAAGCATCTGGCTCAGATCCTGTCTCTGCCACCTCACTGTCTATATGACCTTAGAAAAGTCACATCCCCTCTCTGAGCTTCAGTTATCAATGGAAAAGACTGAACTAGAAGATGATCTCGTCTAAGATTTCTTCCTGCTCTAATATCTTGTTGGTAAATTTAACTGTAGTTCCTTAATGTCTACACCCCTCCTCACTCTTAGACCCCTTCAGGTAGCAGTATAGAGGAAATAGAAAAAAATTACTGGTTTTGCACATTCTTAAAAGACTTATGAAAATGTTTTGTATTTACATATCATGTCAAATATTGACTGGGGGAAAAACAAGGCAAAGCTACTTTCTTAATTCTTTCCTGAAAAAGATAGGAAAAATCTTGCAGAATCTTGATGCATATTGATTAAATCAGCATTATAAAAGAGCAGTAGATGAATTTACTAGATTATAAACTTATTGAGGGCAGTGACTTTATCTTATTCAGAACTATGTATCTCCCCCAATAACTGGCATAGTGAGAATATTGCTGTTTAGTCATTTTCAGTCAGGTCCAACTCTTTGTGACCCCATTTGAGGTTTTCTTGGCAAAGATACTAGAGTGGTTTGCCATTTCCTTGTCCAGCTCATCTTACAGAGGAGGAAACCAAGGCAAACAGGGTTAAGTGACTTACCCAGGGTCCTATAGCTATTAAGTGTTTAAGTCCAGATTTGAATTCAGGAAGATGAGTCTTCCTGACTGTACCACTATTCACCAGACCACCTAGCTGCCAAAGAGTACACAGATGATCCTTAATAAATGTTGAAAAAATTCAAAATGAAATTCAGTGAAATTATAATGAATAAGCTTGGTCAGAAAGAAGAGAAATGAAAGGGGATCACCCCCTCCCACTTCTTTGCAGAAGTGAGAATCATAGGTATGAAACAGTACATATAATGTCAGACTTTTTTTCAATATTTTGCTTAGTTTTGCTGAACTACTTTTTTAACCTCTTTTTTTGTTTTTTGTCAAAAGTGTTAGGAGGGACAAAAAGGAGGAATACACTGGGAAATATAGGTAATGCAAAACCAAAAATTATCAATAAAATTTGCTCTAAAAGTAAATGAATGTTTATTAAATTAATGGACAAAGTAAGATTCATAGAAGAAAGGGTATTAAGTTCTGGTAAGGATGGTAGCTAAGTAACCCAAGTAATCCTTAATTGAAAGTCAAAGGCATTGGGACTGAGGGGGGAAGAATTACCCAGGAGTCACCAGATAGGAGACTTTTCTGTCTTTTCCTTTGGACAAAGAGAAAAAGACTGAAGAGGAATTTTAAAACCTAAGCAGAAAAAATAGGGAGTGTAGAGGAAGCACGAGGATTTGAGCCAAGGGAGCTGCAGGCCAGGTTTCCGTTTGGCAAGGTACTGGAGAAGTAATTTAGTACTAGGAGCAAGAGGCAATTAACATACCTCTCTCTGAAACAAAGAAGTTAGAGCTGAGATGCCTAGGACTGAGAGGGAGAGAGAGTAGAGTTGAGCTGCCCCAAGCTTTAAGAACTATAGACAAGCTGAGACCTGAGGCTGCTTTGGAGAATGCCCCTTTAATCAACAGGATCAAAAGAAATAAGGTATGTGAAAGTGCTTTGAAAAGTGGAGAGCACTGTGTATATTGTTGTTTTTATTAGTATGAATTTCTTTCCACGAATGCTTGATTCCAATAACGGCCTCAGTTTTCCATGGAGGTAACCCTGGGATTCAAAAGGCCTATGCCTGCAGAGTACAAAGTCTAGCAAGTTCTACTTAGTGAAACTGCAGGCACGGGCCAGTGACAGATTGTACCTGTCTTCCAAGGACCAAGCTGGATAAGTTGGACCACACGGTGAAATTTATCATTATTTTTATTTCCTACTGATAATAATGATCTGCCACCACAGTCTTGCTTTGATGCCTCATTGTGGCATGAAGGTGACCCTGAATGCCTTCAAGAACAAGCTCTGGTAAGCTCTAGCAAGCTGTAAAGATTTCTAGTGCAGGCTGGCAATGGACTGTGCCTCTGACCTGTAAACCAGCTGAGCTGGGTTCCGAGGGGCTAATCACCAGAAGGTTTAACACCAGGTGATGCTGTTCTTCAGCCACAGCAACTCACAATGCTGTCTCCTAAAGTTTACTCTGCTCTCATTAGATTACATCAGTATTCTTGGGTTTAGTTTGAGGTGCCACAATTTAGAAAGGCTATTCATCAACCAGAGAATGTCCAGGTTAGGGTCACCAGCATGGTGAAAGGCCTTATGATCGTTCCATATGATGACCAGAGGAAGGAACGTGGGATGTTTAAAGCCTTGCAAAGAGACGAGTGAGCGAGGACTTGATCACTGGCTTCATATTTAAATATGTAAAGAGTTAGTGGGTAGTAGAGACATCAGAATTGTTCTGCTTGGCTCTGTGTGTCAAAAATTAAGAGCAATAAGTGAAATTTTTGAGCTTTTTCTTGACATCAGGAGAAACAGACTTAACAATTAGATCTTTTCAGAAGTAGAATGGGACCAATGGATTCCTACTTACTGGAAGTCTTCAAGCAAAGATTGGATAAAGGATTGGTATAGAAAGGATTTTTGTTCAAGTGTGAATTGGATGATAAGTCCTCTGAAGTCCCTTCCAGCTTGTCATTTTGTGGGGAAGATAGCTTGTCAATTAGAAACTAGATTGAAAACTCAGTGAAGATTCTCTAAACTTACTTTCCCTGGGACACCTTCCTCTATAATCTAGTCTATGATCCTATGACTGGAGCACTCATACATACATACATACATATATATATATGTGTGTGTGTGTGTGTGTGTGTATGTATGTATATATGTATATGTATGTATGTGTATATATATATATACACGCATATACGTATATATATATATATGGGGAGAGAGAGAGATATGAGAGTGGGGGAGGTGGTAATTTCTTTTACATTTTGCTTCAAATAGTATTTTCTCTTAATGCTAACTTGTAAATGAGGGTAAATAGTACTTAATAAATATTCACATGGATATCTTAATAGCTTTTCTAAATTTAAAAAATGAAAGTGAAAAAGCCTGTTCATGATTCTTATGTAATCCATGTGTCAATTTGCCCTCAGACCCTGATATGATAGAGTGGGTTTACTTTAGACATTTCTCAATAATAGTTTTTATGGCTTGTTTTACTGTTCTTCAGAGATTCTCTTGAGATTATCGAAATGTGGCTTATGTCTCTCTAAGCATCATTAACTCCTGCAAGCCTTCAGGCTGCCATAATATCAACTATGAGACAGTTGGTTGTACATACCTACTATATTTGTGGCTTATTCCAAGACTACCAGCACCACCACCAGCTGGTGACAGTTTCCGGAACTAAAGTAGAAAATAAATGGTCTCTGAGGGCAGGGTGGGGAGATGCCTTGTGATGCCATCTGGATCATAGAATTTAAATTTGGAAGGAACCTTAGAGATCATTGAGTCCAGTCTTCTCATTTTATCTCACTTTATTTATTCAGAAACTAAGGCATAGAGCAGCTAAGGGACTTGCCCAAGGTCACACAGGTTAGTAAATAGCACAGATGTTGTTTGAAACTTTGACTGCAAATCCAGACTTATTTTTGCTGCACCACATTTGATGGTAAAAATCACAAGCTGAAAGGAGAAAGCTAAAAAGCACTTTTTTTCTTCTCAAAGTTTCTTAAAACATTATGTCTAGATTTCTACCTTTTCCCCATCACAAACTACTTTGCGTTATACTTATCAAGTACATGTTATTTCTTTCCTTCTCACTTCAAAAATTTTTTTTTGTAGATTTTAAGTTCCTTGAGGGCAGGAACTGTCATTTAAAAAAATTCTTCATATTTTCAACACCTGGAACAATGCCTTGTACATAGTAAGCATTTAATAAGTATTTGTTGAAATAAAATAGAAAAGAATGGGGACCAAGAAAAGAAGAGGAAAAGGAAAGAAAAAAGCAGGAAAGGTGTTTCAGACCCGTTTGCATACATTCACAGCTAGAAGAGCCAGAAATATAACTGTTAAGAGAACTGGAGCACCTCTTTCCTGGATCCCCTTGGCATCCCTCCCCCATACCAAGCGCTGCTTTAATTCTGTCGATGTACGTACTGCATTTGGAAACGAGAGTGAAACCTTTGAATAAGGAGGAAAAGCTGCAAGAATGACAAAATGGGAGTTCCTGAGGGTGTGATAGTGCCATGAGACAGGAGAAATACTGGTAATGGGCTGATTATTCAGAGATTTGTGAAAATGGAGAGCTTCTGTCATGGTTAAATTTATTTTCCCCCCATCGTATAGGATAGCAGTTCAATTTTTAAAGAAAATAGAGCAAGATCTTGAGAGATGCATTTCTGTGTTCCTTACTCAAGCTCTAGCTCATTCCAAGTCTTCTGTAAAATAAATAAGGGGTTCATTCTGTATAGTCCTTTGTGATATGAAGACTTGAAATGAAAGATGAAATCATGCTAAAGACAACTAGCATCCCTTTTAAGAAAAAAAAAAGCAAACGTTGGTGGGGCTTTTCTTCTCTAATAGATGCTTACCACCTCATCCTTTTTCAGTTAACATTTAATAGAACAAAGCTTGCTTTTGGGTTTCTGTTTGGCTGAGTATTTTTTTTCAAGATTGGGTATACTTAACTAAGTTATGTTGGCCATTGGTCATATTAAAATATGTGAAACTAGGTAGAAATGAAAATGGAAGAAACCACAAATAGGATTTCATTAATTGCTCCAGTAGAGCTAAGTGAAATTCAGTTTTAATTTGCTCTATAGTTCTTTATTTGAAGTTGGATGAAACCTTAAGTCATAATAAGATCAAAATGGGGAAGGGAGGGGAGTTGAGTGCATTAAATGGGCCTGATAAAAATCCTGATCTTGGCCCAGAATTCTAAGAAGGGTAATGGAAAAACTGGAAAGGTCCCAAATCTAGAGCTTCATAACAAAAAAATGAATGCAGAGAAGCAGTGTCTCTTTGGACCAGTCCCTAAAATATAAGGAAATGTAGCAAGAAGTGGCAAATCTTGTAGGTAACATCATCTACTGAGACAGAAGTATAATCAAAACTACAAATGTAAAGCAATTACAGACTGTCCAATATTTTCTCTACTTCAATAAATGTTCACATACCTTTTGTGTGCAGAGCTCTCTGAAGATACAAAGATAAGATGGCATCTCTTTTCCTATGAAGCACTTAGTCTAATAAGGCAGATAAGAAATACACACATATGTCTATGATGCCAAGTAGGATGGTGAAAGTGTTAGAATAAAGGGGGAAAATAGAGCAAAAATTACTAAAATGAAAAGAGATTTATTATAGCCAAGGGAAGGTCATTGTTTCCAAGTCCTTTTGGTTGTCTAGTCTTCCCTTTCTTCATCTGTAATCTGAACGGTTTAGACTTAATGATCTCTAAGGATCCATTGATCCTAAGTCCCTGACTTCAAGTTTTCATATCAACCATTCCCCTTAACTGGAATGCCATCTTCTATTCATGCCATCATATTTTATTTTGCCTTTCCTACAAAAGTGCAACATGTTGTCATCTTCATGAAGCTTTCCCCGACTAGCTAGAGTCACTCTGGTGAAGCCAGCAACCTCACGATACTGGTTTATATAAATTGCAATTGAATATTAAACCTGTGCTTTTTCCTTTTTTGAAAAAATTTAAATATTTCTCGGTATTTTTTATCTTTATCCCTGAATGTCCCTGCCCCTTTCCTGCTCAGCAGGGCCTTGTTAAAAGTGTGTGTGTGTGTGTGTGTGTGTGTGTGTGTGTGCGCGCGCGCGCGTGCGTGAGAGAGAGAGAGAGAGAGAGAGGAAGGAAGGTAGGAAGGAAGGAAAGAAGGAAGAAAAAAGAAAAGAAACAACCAACATATCAACTGAATAGTACAGTATAGGAAATGTTTTCCTCCCATAGTTCCCCACTTCTGCAAAAAAGTGAGTGAGGTTATGCTTATGTTTTTAATTTTCTGTTAGTCTCTTTCTCTTAATGGCATCACCATTTTCCCATTCGCCTAGACTCGAGGTTGTTTGTGGTTTTGTGTTTCTGTTACTCTATTTCCATTTTTGACACCACCATTCTTAGCCATCTTTCACTCTTCTTCCTCCTCCCCTCTTCCTGTGCAGTGAGTTGCCAATCCTGTAACTCCTACCTCTTCAATTCCTCTCACATCTATCCACTCCGTTCTATTCCTACCACAACTTTAGTTCCTGTCCTCACCCGGCCTCCTGCGATAGCCTCCTAACTGGTTTTCCTGCTTTCACTCTCTCCCCTCTCTAATCTGTCTTCCATAATTATCTTCCCAATGCACCACTGAGCACATTATACTTCTAGTCACCACTCTTCCGTGGTTCCCTGAGGCTTAATAAATAAACAATTCCTTACTCTAGCATTTAAGGACTTCCACAGCCTACCTCCATCTGACCTTTCCAGCTTTATCTCACATTACTTTGTTCCTGGCCAAATAGAAAGTTTTATTTCAGCCAAAATGGACTGCTCAGAAGCCCCTATTCTCATCTTTTCCTTCTCTTCTGTGTGCATTTGCATGTACTGTATGTCACCTATCTATGGAACAGACTCCATCTTCAGTGCCTATTGAAATCTTTATCTTCCTTCAAAACTCACTCAGGTTGTACCTCTTCCATGAAACCTTACCAGATGTCAGTCAGTCAGTCAACATGCCAGGGAGGCACTCTTCCAAGTGCTGGGGATATACATATTTAAAATATATATAGATATATAGATATAGATATGGTACCTGCCCTCAGGAGCTTATAATCTAATGGGGGAAGCAGCACACAAAAGGAAACTGAAAAGTGGGGGAGTGGAGGTGGTCATGGGCATGATGGAAAAGTCCCAAAGTAGTGCAGCCAGATGAGAAAGGAGAAATTCTAAGCTGAACTCCTTTCTTAAATGGAGATTTTGGAGTTTGTGGCTCACCTTACAATCAGAGAAACAATTAGAGCCCCAGCTAAAAAAGTCTTAACCTTTCCCAAATGTTTCATAACACTTTTTTCCCTGCTCCTTTACGCTTACAACAACCTGCGTTGTATCCTAATGATTTGTGCATTCAGATCATCAAAAATAAACTTTAGAGATCCTCAAGCTCTGCCTTGTCTTTTTTTATATGTGGAAACTGAGACTCAGAGAGGTTCATTGACTTAACCAAAATGTCACACAGGTAATAAGTGGGACTACTGGGATCTGAACTAAGGACCTCTGATTCTAAATTCAAAATATTCCCACAACACCATAGGATTTAACTGAATTAAGGTCTTATTTGTGTTTTTCCCTCAATAACCCTTTACTAAAATGAACTCTTTGAGAATAAGACTGTATTATGTTTCTTGCATAACTTCCCTAAATATCTAAATGTATTGTTTAGTAAACCATGAATACTTACCAGGTGGGTTGACTTTAAGCATTTTATAATATGTCCATAAGCGCAAGTTAAAAACAGATAAATTCCATTCCTTGTCTGTACAATTCCATCAGACTTGATATAAATAAAATTGAAGCTCAAAGCAGTATATTTATGTCAGTGAAGCAGGTGATCCAGCATTTCATACATTGAAATCTCAGTGACTTGAAATTGGATTGGGTGAAATTTAGCAGAAAATCTTTCAAGGGAAATAATAAATGATGCTATTTTTAGTTGGAAAGGGTCTTTACAGCAGTTGGGCTACTGAAGAAAAGTTCTCATTTATTTAGTGTCTTGAGTAATGATCCGGAAGACTGATAAGACTTGCTATTGCTCAAAATTCTACATGAACATAATCCATTCAGCTGGTCCAGGCTGAGCCTTTACAATGTACCTGGCACTTAACCTTAGGACTTTCTGTGGTGGTTCACTCAGCATGGAGAAGACACAGAGGCTATCCTCAAGTACTGTATAATCTTAAAGTTGCCGTAGTGCCTATGGAGAATACATACATACAAATGTACAAGCATATGACCACCAAATTAGTGAAGCATTAGCACAGTGAGAAGAGAGCTAGACCTGGAGTCAAGAAGTCCAGGGTTCATTTCCTCCCTCAGACACTTACTGACTGTGTGGCCCTGGGCAAGTCCCTTAACCTCCATCTGCCACAGTTTCCTCATCTGTAAAGTGGGGTTGTTGTAAGGATAAAATGGTAATAGTCGTAAATCACTTGGCAAACCTTAGAGCACTACACAAATGCTAGCTATTATTACAATTATTATTAAATGGATTTACCATTAGTCAGGAAATAGTTATTGTTCAGTGTGGAAAGACTGCATAGAGAGTTGCTATGACAGGCAGTGGAGATAGATGTTAATGTAGAGGTGGAAGGCTTTTCAAATGATGTAGCCTATGCTGAGTCAAGCAAGGTTGAGGAGATGAACCTGGCCAAAGAGAAAGTTTTAAGCAATGGTGCCAAGGGTGATGAGATCCATAAAGCTGAGTAGGAGTTGATGGCCTTGATCCTGAGGTTGAAATGGAAATTACTGCAGGGTTATGTGACTGGAGAAGCACTTGATAATTATATTTTTAAGGTGATCTTTGATATAATACCAGAATGGCAAAGTGTTGCAATTCCTGATGAGAACAGAGAATCTATAATAAAGGATAAAGAATGACTAACAGTCAACAGAAAAGAATAAAATGAGATTTAAGACATCTGGGGGAAGTAATCAGAAATACAGCTTTTTATGAGAGGTCATTTTTAATAATTTATTGACACTTTTAGGGTCTTGAAAATTCTTTAATCATTGTTAATCATATATTAACTATCATAGATAATAAGGTGATTATTTATTAATTTTCCTATTATAAAATGTTGGTTTAAAAATTATAAATTCTTGTCTCTTTTAGTGTGTGGATTTTAAAATGGAAATTGAGAGGTTAATTCCTGAGCAACATGATTCCTAAAATTTTAATGGCAACGTAAAATGATCAAGCTGAGTCTTTATTGTTCATAACATTAGATCAACCTCAAGAGACACAAAATTGTATACTTAATATCTTCATTCATTTTTATATAATTACTTGAGACCAACATTAAAGTGGAGCTTCAGTTACTCTCTAAGTAGTTTTCCTCTTTACCTGAGATTTTATTCTTTCTGTGATATGAATATTTATTTCCTGTCATAGAAATGTCTCTAAACTGTGATACTAGTTCCTAGAGCATTAATTTTAGTGGTGATGAAGGAAGGGAAGCCTAAATTGGTGCATCTTTCTTAGTCATATGATTTGGAAGATGGAATTTAGTAGCACATTTATTTTTACTGATACTAAATATTTTGCTCCACTCTCATGGCCATGGAGGAAGAATGATGGTACTCCTGACAGGTTATGTCCATCATAAAATGAAAATCAGTCTCTTAGGCCAACCACGAGGGCCTGGATCCACTCATTTTACTTTTGCTAAAAACTAGCACCATAGCTAATCAGAGGACCCCCTCCTTTGTCATTCCATTCTCTAGTGACTTTCTAAAGGAAGGTACAAGGAGAGGAGCAGCTTTTGGACAACGCTAGTACCAAAACAGCACCTCTTTAATACTGATGTCCTCTATACATTAGCATCTTTCTCTAGTCTGTCACAGATTTTTCTATAGTTCCTAACCATCCTTATGTTTTTGTAGAATGTCACTGCCAAGAGAATAGTCCAGTAAAATGGAAAAATTATGCTTTTCTATGAATAGGCAAAATTTTCAACATTGCTGACCAGAAGTATATACATATACCTAAAACTATGCTTCATCCATGTAGGCAGATGTAATGTGATTTGGAAGACACCAAGAAAGCCTCCCTACCTCAAAATGGGATCCCCATAGTCTATCACGAATATCAGAAATCCTGTCAGTTTCCTGCCTTTGGGTTAATGTCTTATCCCCTATAAAAATGAATATTTCTGTGCTCCTGGGAGGAGCGCATATTATTTCTTATTAGTTATTAGTACCTTAACACGAATTAGAGCAGAATATTTAAGTGATGACCAATGTGGAGGGAGGGGGAAAAAACCAATATTATTATATGTATATACTAGGCCACTAGGACAAAAGGAGTAAATGGGTGAAGATATTGAGAAACATTACAAACTTGGCAAGGAGGCACAAATATATTAATGATGGGGGACTTTGGTTTCATTCTGAATGTCTACTAGATTTGCTAGAAGTTTCTTCTTGCCAAAGAAAAGGAGCTGACAAATTCTTGACTTGCATTTCTGACAACCTCATTATTCAGATGGTTCAGTAAGTGACATGGCAAACTGTTATTCTGGACCTCATTCTGACAAAGAAGGAAACATAAGTGGATGGCTGAAGTAATAATGATGGAGATCTTGGGGAGATGTAACAAGTTCATCTTAGAATCTGAGATAGAAGAGGAGAGAAATGCCAAGTATAGTTTGATGAGAACCCTAGATTTGTAGAGAACAAACTTCAAAAGGTTCAAAAATAAAGGACAGGTTAAGATTCTGTAGACTAAGATTCTATGGAATAAGGCAGCCCAAAACATATGGGAAAGACTCAAGGATGAATTTTTGAAGAAACAAATGCAAACAATTCCAATGAGAAAGAAAAGGTGGAGCTCTCTGTTTAAGGAGACCAGGGTGGAAACCAGGAATTAATCAACCAATTTAGATTTTTTTTAATGTCTAGAAGATAACATCAAAGGCAGCTAAAGGGGTACATAAATACAAAAGAGTGTAAGAATAGTGTCATGAGTGCTAAAGCACAAAATAAACTGCATCTGGCAAGGAAAGTTAAGTACCAAAAAAAGGACTTTTTAAAAGTTATGTTGGGAACAAAACTAAGATCCAACAATGGATGGGCCCACTGCACAGGACAAACAGGAAAACGATAACAGACATTGGAGAGAAGCTGCACTTTTTAAACTTTGGGGATTTTTTTTCTGCTTTCACAACCAAGGAATGTTATCTTTGGAGTAGGAAGGATAGAACAAAAATGGTTAACATAACTGAAGTGGAAAAATAAGTGAATACATGATAATAAAGCACTTTACTATCCCCCAATAAATTCGTCACTGGACCAGCTGAAATACATCCCTGGGTATATTCTAAGAAGTGGCCAACTATGACTGTTGAGCTATTGCTGCTGATCTTATAAACACCGTGGAGAATAATGGAAGTGCCACAGGACTACAGTCCCTACTTTTAAAATTTTTTTCTGTCCCTATTTTTTGAAAAAAGAAATAGGGCAAAATTATCCAGGAAATTTGACTTTCATTCCTGGCAAAATTCTAAAATGTACTATTAAAGGAATGGTTCGTGAGCATTTAGAAAGGCAAGTAGTGATCACTAAAAGCCATTATGGCTTTATCAAGAACAAGTCATGCCAATACTAATCTGCTTTCCTCTTTTTTAAATACATTTACCAATAATTCAGAAGGATTTTGTGGATATAGTAAACATAGATTTTGGTGAAAAATTTGAAAAGGGTTTCATGCTATTTTAATGAGCAAGATGGAGAGATGTGAGACTGAAGATGGTATAATTAGGGCTTTGGGGAACTAATTTAATGACCTTGTCCAAAGGGTAGTGATTCCTGGCTTGATGTGAGCTCAGAAGAAGGTCTCTAGTGAAGTATCTCACGTTCTGTTCTTGGCCCTGACCTGTTCAACATTATTTTATCAGTGACTCGATTGAAAGCTGATAGAATGCTCTTCTCATTACAGACATCACAAAATTGGGAGATACAGCTGACACATTGGATGGCAAAAACAGGATCTAAAATGGTATCAGCAGGCTAGAATGATGGGCTGAATATAACAAGATATATTTTAAATTGGTGTATGTGTAAAGTCAGACATTTGGGCTCAAAAATTCAACTGCGTAAATATAGAATGTAGAGGTATGGCTGGGCAACAGTTAGTATGAAGAAGATCTGGAGGACTTAGTGGACTGTAGCCAGTTTGATAAGCCATTGGCAAGATGCCATGCCCAAATTATAGGTGCAGGTGTTGTTATTGTTGTTAGGTTGTTTTCAGATGAGAAACTGAGGCAAACAGGGTTAAGTGACTTGCCCAGGGTCAAACAACCAGTGAGTATCTGCGGCTAGATTTCAACTCAGGAAGATGAGTCTTCTTGACTCCAGGCCTGGCACTCTATCCACTGCCTCTTGGAGCCCCTGACTCCCGTGACGGCCCAACTCAAGTACCAATGCCTTTAAGAGGTATTTCATGAAGTCTCCTCATTGTTTGTGACCACCTCTGTCCCAGTTACTGTGTGTGTATGGGTGTATGCCTATCTATCTGTCTGTCTGTCTGTCTTTCTGTCTATCTATCTGTGTGTCCCATATCGGCTTATCTGCAAATCTGCTTCATTCCTTTCAGTAGAAAGTAAACTCCTTGAGAACAAAGACTGTCTCATTTTTGTATTTTTATCCACAGCACCCAGCACAGTGCCTGGTAGATATTAAGCACTTAATGATGCCTGTTGTTTCATTCATTCTTTTTTTTTTAAAGAACTTGTTATGAAAGAGGCACTATATGTAGTGCTAGGGGCAACTAGGTGGCACCTCGGATAAAGTGGAGTCAGGAAGATTTATCTTTCTGAGTACAAATCCAGCCTCAGATACGTCTTAGCTGTGTGACCCTGGGCAAGTCACTTAACCCTGTTTGCCTCAGTTCCCTCATCTGTAAAGTGAGCTGGAGAAGGAAATGGCAAACCACTCCAATATCTCTTCCAAGAAAGCCCCAAATGGGGTCACAAAGAGCTTGATAGGACTGAAACAATTTAACAGCAATTTGGTGCTAGGGTTACAGATATGAAAGTAAGATGACCCCTGCCTTCTAAGAACTTACATTCTAATGGCAGAAACAGCATGTACACATGTCATAGACTTAGGACTAAAGGGGCTCTAAGAGAGATCGTCTAGTTCAACCCTCTTATTTTACATGCGGGGAAACTGAGGCCCGGAGAGGTTCTATGATTTGCTCAAGGCTATACATATAGTAAGTAGCCAAGCAGGAAGTTGAAACTAGGTCCACAGACTCTAAACCCAGCTTTCTTTTCCCTCCACTATGCAGCCTACAAATAGGTGTATTTCATAAATATCAAATATAGACAAAATTGTGGAGTGGTTGTAATCTGCATTGGTAGAGGAAGTACCTACACCTACGAAATGATATCTCCTTGAGGACTGAGTACTTTATTGTTGTGATGCCTGTGATAAGTCAGCCATGTGATTAGGAGCCTTTTATAGGCTGACCTTTGGAACTACGACAAACTACAAGCTGCTGTGTGTGTGTCTGCCTTCACTTCTTTCTGCCTGTTACCTCAGAGCAGAGTGTGTACAACTCGGGCATTTGTTCTCAAGGGCCGGAGTGTTTCTATCTCCATAAACCCGAGTGCTAGGTACCCAAGGCAAAGACCTTGTGGACTTATTTACCGGTAGAGAAAAAGCAATTTCTCAGGAGGTGACAGGTATATTGGAACCTCAGGTGGCTTGGCTGCTGGCAAACAGCTGGTGTCTCCGCCCCTCCCAGGTCCTGCCACATACCTCATTCTCCAGCCCCACCTGCTCCACTTACTCTTCGGATTACACCCTGTTGAGCTGTGAGGGAGTCCAGGGGCTGAAGCACTGAAACAAGGAGTCAGCTCCCCGGTAAGGACCTGATTAGCACAAGCTCACATCCGGGGAACTCTGGTTTGAAAACAGGGAGACCTAGAAAACGTAAGTTGGGACTTCTCTTCTATTTCAGTTCTAAAGAGTTAGACTATTTTAGGTTTGTTCCCCCCTCCTCTCTCTTCCCACCTTCCCCAGAGGATAGAACTTCAGGAAAATAATGAAATATCAAGGGAAAGGAGGAAGAAATGTGGTATCTTGAGAAGGGTCAGTGTAAATAATAAGGCCCAGTTGCACCTAATGCTAAGGCTTTCTTCTGTTTATATCGAAAAGCAGAGTGGCAAAGAAAAATGAGATTTGGATTTGAAGTCAGAAGGTCTCGGTTTGGGTTCTAACGTGTGACTGTGGGCTTAACCTCTCTGGGCCTGCTTCTTCATTTATAAAATGGGGATAATAACGCATGCCTCTATTTGTCTCTCAGGATCATTGTAAGGAAAGTATTCTTTGAACCTTAAGGCATCATAGCAATGTGTACTCTCATTAAAACCCTCCTCTACTGTATGCCAGTGTTTCTATATTTTGAAAGAATTCTGTGTTTCTTAAACTTAGGACAATTGTGGTTTAAGGTGTATGTATGGGGGTGTGGAGTGACTTCTTCTCTGACTTTTAAGAAATTCACCCAAAATTTCATATTACAAGGAATAGTTCTCTCTTACATCTCAGGAATATTATAAGTTTATTAGCACCTTGGAAAGGAAATGTGATCCAAAGATGTGGCAGGCCATACTGTAGTTTGTTTCTCTAGATTTTTACTCTGTGACAAATGAATGGTTTTCTCTCTGTTAGCAGTGTACAAAAAAAGGCTTATTTTTGCCAAGCTTGGAGTTTATGATTTCTATCAGTGCAAAATTCTATTTAATCTTTTCAAAAATCAATACGTAGTTTTGTGTTTATATAAAATAAAGTGAATATTGTAAGGAGATAAGAAAAAAGTGGCCATTTGTATTCTGAGCTTGCTATCTTTATGTTTTACTGAGTCGATAATGATAGTCAGTAGTATCAATAGATGCTACCCATTCGTTCTGTAGTGGTTCCCACAGGGAGGTAGAGGCAGGGATAGGGGAAGAGGTAGTGGTAGAGAACCCGGGGGGGGGGGTTGAAAGAAGAGACTTTTGATGGCTTCTGGTGTGAGATAAATTCTGAGGAAATTCTACACGCAAATTCTAACAATAGTATTATCATGTTGTAAGTGCCTCACTATGATCTTGCTTATTTGCCACAACATAGATTGAAAATCATAAGTTTATAGGTGGAAGAACCTTTTGGTTCATGTATTTCAGTCTGCTCATTTTACTGAGGCCCAGAAATGTTAAGTGATTTACCTAAAGTCACACAGGTTATATTGAAAGCTACTAATCTATTTACAAGGCAGCCCGGTGATGCAATGGATGGAGTGCACAGCCTGGAGTCAGGAAGACCTGAATTTAGATCTCACCTCAGACCCTCACTAGCTGTGGAACCCTGGGTAACTCCCTTAATCCTGGGGAAGGAAATGGCAAACCACTCTACTATCTTTGCCAAGAAAAACCCAAATGTGGTTATGAAGAGTCAGACATGACCAAAATGACTGAACAACAACTAATCTGTTTGCATAAGAAGTACAGAATTCCTTCTCATGCTTCCCTGTTTTCATTTTTGCATAGTTTACGGCACTTCTCTTGATACAGAACTACTTTGGGGTGGACATACTTCAAAGTCTGTTCTTGCATCCTGAAGAAATAGGCACAGAATTGTGAGTACAAGTGGATACTTGCAGCTAGATCTGGGCCACTTACATCTCTGTGGGATTACATATTTTCTTAAAAGAAAAATACTTCCTATCTGCAAAGCAGTAAAAAGCCTAGTCAGGTATCAGCTTATATTAGATTCTGTTTTCTTTTAAAGCATTTATTTATATTCTTAAGATGTCAGGAACCTCAAAATGAAATAATTTAAAATTAAATGGAAAAAATCATGACAAAGATCAATGCTAATAAAGCTTTCCATTTTCTCTCTCTCTCTCTTTCTCTCTCTCTCTCTCTTTCACTCTCTCTCTCCCCCCCTCCCTCCCTCCCTCCCATTTCCTTGGCTTCCAGCCATTAAATTCTGTTTTATTTATCTTCAGTGTCCTTTGCTCTCTTCTTCCATTTGCATCCTGAAGCAAGGTTGGTTTGGTACTTTATGAAAAAGTAATATGAACCTCAATTCATAAATATTTGCCAAGACTTAAATGAGAAGCTCAAAGTTGGACCGGCTATAAAACTGGGTCTGTGATATTGCTGCCACCACTACTGCTGCTGCTCTGTTCTGCCTAGATCTCCCTATGTAGTAGCATGCACCATGAAGGTCACCGGAGGCTGGTGAACTGAAAAGTTCTACTCAAAAGGTCACCGTCTTGATGCAGTATCTACCTCTTCAAGTAATATCCCTAAGGGAATGGATGCTTTCGCCAGCTCATGGATGCTGGTCTTTTCAAACAGGAATTGACAATCATCCATTTAAGTAAAATATTATTTTTTTTCCATTTCTTCCCATAAAGAACTTAACAAGCATTGATGTTTCTGAACCCCAACTACAACCTGTGTTTCAAAAGAGGGAGGTCTTTTAACTATGGATTTTCCTGACATTTACCTTTAGAAGTTGTATGGTGAAGTTGCTAGAACAACAAGCTTATAATATCTAGGTGCCTTTGAATTAACGTACAACCTCAAGCTGTTTTAGGAGAACCCACAGTTAATAGTGTCACATAATAATATCCTAATTCTGCTAGTTACTCCACTTCAGAAAAGTTGTTGGGGGGAGTAGGCTTATAAATAATAATCACTGGATAGAGCACAGGGCCTGGAGTCAGGAGGACCTGAGTTCAAATTTGACTTCAGACATTTACCAGCTGTGAGACCCTAAACAAGTCACTTAATCCTGTTTGCCTCAGTTTCTTCATCTGTAAAATGAGCTAAAGAAAGAAATGGCAAAACAATTTAATATCTTCTTTGCCAAGAAACCCCTAAATAGGGTCACCAAGAGTCAGACATGACTGAACAATAAAATTTATTCGGGATGGCCCAAAAGTGTCATTGCAGTTTTAAGCTACTAAATTTGTAAACCTATTACAGTACTTTGCAAGCTGCTTTAAGTATATGAATGATCTCATTTGAGCCTCATACTAGTAACTTGAGGTAGGTACTACAAGTCACATTATCTCCACTTTACTGAAGCTCAGAAAGGTCAGGTAATGTACCCATGGTCACACAGCTAATTAGTATTAGAAATATTTGAAAACAGGACTTCCTAACTAGAAATCCCATGGCACTATGCTGCCAGTCTTAAAAAAATATATAGCGATTGGGCAGGAACTCTAAGGGAAGGGGAACTCTGTGGTGAGGAAATGTCCTCTACTAAGGTGGCTGGCAATTTTCCATGTGCAAGTGGCATGTTCTCTGCAAAGCACCCTTAGAGAGTTATCTAGAGCACTGAATTGCCCTGGGACCCAGAGGCCATAAGCAGGGCCCGAGCAATGACCTCATGCAGGAGAACTGGAAAGTAAAACTAAGCAGTCTCCTTTCAGAGAAATGAAAGTAAAACCGATTAAACTTCTTTATTATTGTTGTTGACACTGAATCCTCAATTTTTTCAATTGTAAAATCAGGAAGGAAGTGATTTCTAAAATCCCTTCCGCCTCAGGCCATTTGTAGGAATTTTATACTGAACACACATTGTGGTGTGTGTGTGTGTGTGTGTGTGTGTGAGAGAGAGAGAGAGACTGAGAGAGAGAGGGAGAGAGAGAGAGAGGGAGGAAGGACAGGCCTGTGCTTCAAGCTTCTGGCTTACTCATCACTTCAGTCATTTTTTCAGTCGCGTCTGACTATGACCCCATTTGGGTTTTTTCTTGACAAAGATACTGGGGTGATTTGCCATTTTCTTCTCCAATTCATTTTACAGATGAGGAAACTGAGGCAAACAAGGTTAAGTGACTTGCCCAGGGTCACACAGTAAGTATCTGAAACCAGATGTGAACTCAGGAAGAGGGGTCTTCCTGACTCTCGGCCTGGCACTCTATTCACCAAGCCACCTACCTTAACATAATACATATGCTCTGCTCACCTGTAATTCTGTTATTCCCTGTGTAGACATGATCACACTCTATTTTTTAACCATTTGGGTCGGAAATACTCCTGGGATCACTTTGCTCATTCTAAATCTGAAACCCACTGCCTCCTTTCCTTCTCTGTAAGCTATTAAGCACAAAGAATATATGTTTGGAGAATGCTGTGAGAAATGGGTTTGGTTTTGTTCTTCTTTTTTACCAGTAGTCCTTATTGAGTTGTTTTTTCTTTAAAAAAAAGTATTCAACACTTGCCATCAACCTAAAAAAAGAAGAGCCTGGTAAAAAGAACTAAATGACCCCTGAGGTTTCTTCCAAATTTGAAATTCTCTGATTCTGTGATTCTAAGGCATCGTAGTATTATTAAGAGAATATTAGGACTAAGAATCAGGATACCCAAGTTTTTAGTCTGCCCTCTCCCACCAAAAACTATGTGACCTTAAGTAAGTCTCTTTGCCCCATAGAGTCGTAGAACTTTAGACCTGAAAGAGATTTTAGAGATCGTCCAGTACAATCCTTACATGTTAGAAATGGAGAAACTGAGGCCCAGGAAGATGAAGGTTTTGTTGTTGTTGTCATTATTTTATTTTATTTTGAGACAGGGTCTCCTTTTCTTGCTGGGGCTGGAAGGGCAGCTGCCACTCAGAGCCCCAATATCACTTCATCGTCATGAGAGCTTTGACCTGCTTCATTTCTAGCCTAGACTGGTTTCCCCCTCCCCTGCCCTCGAGGTAGCCTGGTGGTCCCCACTACCGGGAGCTCACACTCTTGATACCAGACTTAGGGAGTACCCAACTAGCTTAGTGAGGTATAGCTCCATTCCTGAGCTCAAACTGTCCATCAGACTCCCTTGTAGCATGGATTACAGGTGTGAACAACCATTGTCTCTTGGCGAAGGCTTTGCAATGGCCTCTCTGGGCTTCTGTTACTTCATCTATGAAACGAGCGGGTTGGATCAAATGATCTCGAAAGGCAGCTAGGTAAGGCAGTGGAAAGAGCACTGGGACAGCAGTCAGGAAGACCTAATTTAAAACCCCACCTCAGACACTGTGTGACCTTGGACAAGTCATTTAACCTCTGTTGGCCTTAGTTTCTTCAACTGTAAAATGGGGTTGTGGTGAAGATCGAATGAGATAATATTTGTAAAGTGATTAGTATAGTGACTGGCACATAGTAGGTGCAAATAAGTGCTTATTCCTTCTTTCTCCCTGCTTTCTCTTCCCCTTTCAAATTTAACATGAAACAACTTTGAAAGCTCTTGGCTCTCCCCAGTACTTTTCCTTACACTAATGGGGATATCATTTCTTAGCCTTTAGAACAGGGAATCTTTCAAAGAAGCTGAAATAATTGTCAAATTCAGCAAAAAAAGAAAGAAAGAAAGAAAGAAAGCCCCCAAAGCCTTAAACAAAAGGGATTCCAACACTCTTCCCTGTCCTGTAAACTAATGATCCTTTCACAACAATAATATATATTATTTTACATGAAAACTTGTTCAAAAGAGACATATGGTTGGATGATAGGCCCATCTGCTTAAAAATAAAAGGAAGCAGACAGTTGGCCAGTTGACCAAGGATTTTGAAGTGCTCAGGCTCAGTATTTCATACTTAGCAGTTTTTTTTCTTTGTGAGCCACACAGACAACATGATTCAGAAAAGAAGTAACATTTTTTAAATTTAAACTGAAAATAAATGTTTTCATTTGCACCAAAAGAACACAAGATCACAAAAATAACTCCTGAGGACCAAGCCAAGCAGTTGAACCACCACCAAGCCCAAAGAAAGGAATCTGTGAATGACAGTTGTGTCCTCCTCCATCTCCTTCACTAAATGCACATGTTTTCGAGGGTCTGGAAGCTAGACTTTAAGGGAAATAAAGTAATCCCTTTTCCTTTCCCCACAAATGTCACTGACTAGCTGAATTGTCAGTGGTTTTCATTGGTTTTTACATCACATTAAAAGAAACTTGTAACATACCACCAACAAAGACCTTTGCTGGCTGACCTGAGTCTGCATGACACCTAGGTGGCCATTTAGAGGAAGGCACAGCTTCAGGAGCCTCTGTTATATGTCCTTCCGCTGTTCTAACACAGGAAGAAAGTTCTAGATAGCAGTTTGGGGATGCAAGGTAAACTAGAAGATAGCTTCAGAAACACTGAATGAGTATTAGACGATACCAAACTGGACCTATTCCTTAGTAACTGAGGGAGGGAAAGGGAGATGGGGCTGGAGTAGAGGGGAGTTGCCAAAAGTTCCAACTGCAATCTAGGCATCCCTAAATGGGACCATGCCTTCAAAAATCCCAGTCTACACCGTCCTAATTCTGGCTGAAATACTATGAAAACAAAGAAAGTAAATGGCACTAAAAATGATCATGGAATGCACAGAAATTCAACTACTCTGTCAAAATACACACCAATTGATAAGGAAAGTAATGCATTTTTAACTCAAAATTTGGAATTGACTGTGTTGTCTCCTGAATGATCTTTCCTTGGATTTATTAATTAAATCTCCTAAAATAATACAATTTCTCCCATTTATGTAGTTTTTTATGTTAAAATTTTTCTCTTTGAAATAAGTCCATAAAATTTCTGATTGCTATTAGCTATGATGCTTTACTGAAGTTTTATTCTGATTCTTTATCATGGCATGAAAATGACCTTAGGTTCTTAATAGGTAATGAGAAAGGAGTACAAGCTCAGAAAGATATTAGCAAACTGAAAAGACCCCAGGTATGGACTTAGTCATAGGCTGTATGTCTTTCATCCAAGGATCTGCCTAGCAGAGTCTAGAGAGACTCATCACCAGTTTAGCTACAGGGTCATGAGTCTTGTGGTCAAAGCACCTGATGAATACCTTTTATTAAGCCCTAATGAGACTATGATCAACATTAGTGGAAGGACTGCCCACGTAGGCAAAATCATAGATCCCTGAAGTATAAGGGTTAACTGTGACTTTAGGTAAAAATATTTGAATAGAAAACATGTCAGTTTGGATTTTTACCTTGCGTTGGCCGTGCATATTCCCCTTCCTGTGGCTTTGCTCACACTATTAGCTTTCTCTCTGCTGGCATAGCCTCTGTAACAAAACAATACCAGATTAGAAAAGGCTCAGCTCTTATAAGGTAAGTCAGTGGAACTCAACAAACATTTATTAAATGCCTACCATGTGCCAGATAACTACGCCAGGCACTGGCCACAAAACCTCATGGTAATAATAGCTCACATTTATGTAGCACTTTGGGGATTACAATGCACAGTCCTCTGAGTTAGGCAGTGAAAGTGCTTATATACCCATTTTGCAGAGGAGAAAATAGAAACTCAGAGAAGGTAACTAGTTTGGTCAGGGTCACATGACTAATAACCGTTGCAGCCATGATTTAAACTCAGGTCTCCTGATTCCAACTTATACCACCCTACCTCGATAGTTACTTGTGTATAAGTCTCATCTCTCTTACTGGATTGTGAGTGTCTTGAGGACAAGGTGCTGGGCCTTATTTGTCTTTGTATCTTCTTTATTAAAATATTGCCTTAAACACAATTGGTATTCAATAAACATTTGTTGATTTGAATTGAGTAACAATTAGGACATCACTCACTTTTAGAAATTGAGCCTATCCTATAGCCACATTTATGGATTATTCATTTAATAACTTGACAAATATAGCAAAGGGGAATAGGGAGAACCATTCTGATGATTTACCAAAATAATGAAGTTGATTTTCTTTGGGTTTTGCTGTATTTTTTTTTATAAAAATGGATTTTTATGACTACAGAATACATATTTCTAAAATGAAATGAAATCTCAAGACATGCGAATTAAGAACCAAGAGGCATTTTATTGATTTTTAAGATTTTTTCCCCAAGAATATATGTGAAAATCAGGAGATGTGAATTACATTATGATGTTATTACTGAAAGATAAATTATAGTTTTAAAAATATTTTCTCAATCACACTGACTCATTAAAATTACATCAAGGACATGATTTGATTTTTATTCTGGACCTCTTGATTTTGTTTACATTAATAGATAAGCAAGGAGCTTTTATAGTTGTAGTTGAATACATTCAATTTCTCATTTGTTGGTAAATTGAGAATGTTCCAAACTAAGGACATTCCAGCAACACCAGAAATCAGAACTCTTCCATGGTCTTTATGGGAAGGTCAGATCCTGAATGCTCAACAGTAACAGTGAAATGGGTACCTCCTTTAGGCAGCCATGGCCAGTCACCTTCATGGTGTGGTCTAGGGAGTCCTAAAGGGCCACTTGCCACCATGCCTGAAATCTGCAACATTCTTGTCTCACTCAGGAGTCGGCGTCCTTTCAGAAGTGGTATGCCCAGCTGTTTGCCTGTTTCTATGAGTTAAGGGAGAGAAGCAGCGATGTTACCTGAGGGAGTAGCACCAGGCCCTGATGTAACACAGAGAAATGTTTATGGGGGAAAAGGGATGAGGAAAAGTCTGAAATACGGATCAGTGCCCAAAAGGAACTTTGGGATCCTTTTAAATGGCTGGAAGGGAACATGATGCTAGTGGAGGCCTAGGAGCATAGTGCCAGTAAGAAGGGGAAAGCTTGTTTCCACTAATCCACACTCTTCTCTAGGTTCGTTACTAGTCCCTTGTATTGGCCAAATAAAGTCACTTAAACTCTTGATTTCCTACAGTTCACCTAATTAGAGTTTGTAACAAATAATAACGTATAGTGCATTTTTGAAAAGATATAAATAATTTATTTAAAAAATACATCTACATTTGTGTGTGTATATATTTATGTGTGTGTGCGTGTGTGTGTATGTATATACACACATAATATCATTTAATCTTTTGAACAATTCTGTGAGGTAGATGCAATTATTATAACCATTTTACAACTGAGGGAACTGAGGCTAAGAGAGGTTAAATGGGTTGCCAAAGGTTAGTAAGTATCTGAGGTAGGATTTGAACTCAGGTCTTCCTGACTCCAAGTCCAGTGCTCCAGCCAATTTATATTACTCATAGTTTCTATATTGCAGTGATATCTCCAGTGGGAGTTTTCAAGGACTGTCAGTTAAGATCTTCTCATCCCTTGCCTGTTACTGACACCAATGACCTGAAAGTAAGAAGCTACCAAAGGAAGCTTTAGGGGCGCTAAAAAAGTGAGAAAATAGGAGAGAGCATCTACTGCGTGTAATCACAGTAATGTTCTTCCTCATAATAGCGGTGTGCCATGAGTTCTCATCTGAGATTTCTGAATGATAAATAGCCTTGAAACCACCCAGCTGTGCTGTGTTAATTGGCTATAGAATGAGACTCAAGAAGAGATCCATCCTGAAACAAGGAGTAGGGGAAGAGTGGAAGAGCAGATGAGGAAGACTTCTCAACCAGCCCATCGCTGCTTGGTTTAAAAAAAAAGTTTTATTGTCTTTTAGTTTTTTTTTTTAATCTCTCTTATTTGCCAGTTTTGTTGTCTGTCACTTATTCAGTCCTGTCTGATTCTTCATGACCTCATTTGGAATTTACTTAGCAAAGATAGTAGAGTGGTTTGCCATTTCCTTCTCCAGCTGGTTTTACAGATGAGGACTTGGGATGGCTGCATTTTGGGCCCTCCTGGTTTAGAGTGAATGTCAATGGTAACTGTTTGTCTTTGGAACAGAAACCCTGAGGGTTTTCCCCTCCCAGCTTGATTTTTTTTTCCTTTTTTTCTAATTAAAGGAGCCATCCCTTAACTCACTTCTTAAAGAGGCCTATTCACTGAATGGGCATTGCCTCACTCTAAATGAGGACATGAAAAGGCCTTAGCCTAAAAGGGACAGGGTCCCCCATTGCATCCTGGGCCATCTCCAATCATCCTGATGAATATCTGGTCACTGGACCCAGATGGCTCTGGAGGAGAAAGTGAGGCTGGTGACCTTGCGCAGCCCTCCCTCACTCAAATCAAAGTCAACTGCAAGTCATGTCATCATTTCCCTGATGTCATGGTCCTCTTTGAAAATGAAGGACAAAACACAACAGAGGAGAAAGCTGAAGCTAACAGAGTTAAGTGACTTGCCCAGGGTCACACAGCTAGTACATGTCTGAGAGTGGATCTGAACTCAGGAAGAGGAGTTTGCCGCTACCAACCCCACAATAGAAACCTGCCTTGTAACAAAGAAATGCAATCAGGAAAAACAAACCAAGACATGCATTAGAGATGGAAAAGATGAAAAGAAGTTATCTAGTACAGCTCCATCATTTTACAAATGAAGAAATTGAGGCCCAGGATGGTTAAACGATTTGTATAAAATCACTTAGGAATTTATATCCAGGTCTTCTGCAGAGGCAGTGTGCCCTGTCCGTTGTTCTAGCTTTGCTGATGTCTGTCTGACTGCATATGCCAAATTCCATACCATAGGCAGGGGTGTGTTGGAGCCAGCTCAGATGGCTGAGAGCCAATAGTTAAATTTTCAGAGTAAGCATTTACACCTCAGAAATCGACAAATGTTACAGACTTGATTTGTTGTTTTGTTTATTACCTAGACTTAAGAAAGTGACAGAGAAAATGTCAATAATGCAGATTAAGCTTTTTTTTAGGTAATCAGCATTAAGTTACTTGCCCAGAGTCATACAGCTAGTAAATGTCTGAGGTCACATTTGAGCCCAGGTCCTCCTGACTCCAAGGGTAGTGGTCCATCCACTATGCCACCTAGCTGACCCCCACATTAAGCTTGAAAGTGTGTTCTGTCTACATTTACTTTTTTGGAGAAGCAGGTTGTTAGGCATTTGCTGTCACAGTCTTGCCTACAGCCAATATTTCTTTACTGAGAAGACAGAGGTATGTTTCTTTACCACCTCTTTAGAGTCTTTGTTGGTCATTGCAGTAATCTGAATTCTGAGATATCTTTTGTGGTTGTCTGTTGTGGTAATTGGAAGTTAGGTGGCATAGGAGATAGAGCTCTAGACTTGGAGTCAAGAAGATCTTAATTCACATCCTGTCTTGACACTTACTGACTGTGTGACCCTGGGCATGTCACTTAACCTCTCTGCCTCAGTTTCTTCTTCTATAAAACAGGGATAATAATTGCCGCTACCTCCCAAGGTTGTTATAAGGATCAAATGAGATTATACCTTCACATCCACATACCATAATTTGGTTCCGCCGTCAGTGAGCACTCACTTCGTTTCCAGTTGTTTGTAAACAAAAAAAAATGTGCTTCAAATATTTCCATATAAATGGCCCATTTTCTTTTGACTTTGGCCTCTTTGGCATAAATAGTTAGTGGTATCACTGAATATTATCACTCTCATCACTTTCCTAGCTACTTTCCACTTCTTTCTAGAATTACGAAACCAATTCACAGCTCAGCCAGCTTTATATTATTGTCCTATCGTATCATAATCCCTGCAACATTAATTACTTTGGGATTTTATTGTCTACTAGTCTCCTGAGTGTGGGTTGAAACCTCAGAGATGTTTTAATTTTCATTTTGAATTACTAGTGACTTGGGACACATTTTTTTCCTATGATCATTTTCATTTCTTCTTCAGAAAACTGTTCGTATCCTTTGACCACTTTTCTACAATCCTCTCTTTTCCACACTGCTTTCTCCACCTGCCAGAGAAGAGAAAATAGAGTTCACTGTTGAGATTCAGTCACTTGCAAAGTGTTTACTAAATGGGGTAGGTATATTTATAGAGTAGGAGGGAAAAGTGCTGAGTGCATAGGGAGAAAATTTGCCCCATTGTTGAAAAAGTAAGCATAAAATTATGAAGGAAAATTTCCTCCTCCCCTCTCCAGGGCCTACACATGGATGCTGAAGCACATGCTGAAATACTTAGATTCCTATCCCTTGTGTTTAGATTATAAAGAAACGGTCTAGAGAACAGCTTGAGACTGTTTCTGGAAGTAGGCTCATCAGGACAGCAGAGGTGTGTTGTGAGAAATAACATGTAGGGCTTAAAGACATGTATGATGAGACACCGTTACATGTCAGATGCATTCTTCTCCAAGCATCGGAGGGGAAGAAAAACAACCAATTGAATGATAGAATTACAAAACTGGAAGGACCCTTAGAGATCATGTAGCCCATCCCCCGTTTTTACAAATAAAGAAGCTGTAGCCTGGAGAGTTTTAATGACTTTCTCTGGCTAAAGGTATAACCAGAATTGTAAATCAGGTCTTGCAATATCAAGTGCACGAGAGTCTTTCTATTTCAGCATGCTGTATACAGGAATTATTGCTTTTCCTAACTTATTTTCTGACTGGTTCACTTTCCCAAATATTTGAGTTGTTCTAACATAGTCGTCACCTCAGCAACAACCCAAACAGATAGCATCTATACCCTCTATGTTGGGTGATTTTTATGGGCAACAGAAAGAACCCCTCCTCCCCTCCTTCCCCCCAAGACCCCTAATCCCCAGCCACAGTGGTAGCTTGAAATTGTGCTTGAAATCCTACCATAGGAGATTCATATCTTTGAGTCTTGAAGACTTTTTGATCTCTTAGAATGGAGCATCACCTGTGAGGATCAGCAAGAAGTCTGGTGTAGCTGGAACATCCCTTCCGCTTTTGAATCCACACATAGGCACAATAGTTCTTTCTGACCTCCACTTTGGCTCTCTCTAATCTTGTGTCCTCATGGAAATCCATGATTTTCCTGTGTCTTGTGACATCCCATTTCAAGGAACACTGGCCCTACCCAAACCCCAGCCATCACAAGGGCCACCTGAAGTTTGGTTTGTTTGTTTTAATTCTGTCTCTTATAGAATCCTTATAACTACAATGGCTAACTTAGATATGCTGTAAAGATTCAGTTGGTTCAACTCACTGTGACCTTTCTACATGATCCCATGAAAGACAAGGCCCTGGATCACTTAGGGTTCACAAGGCCACCTTAACAAGGTGGGGGGTAGTCAGACCTTCCAGATCTTTTGGTTATATACGATAGAAATGAATCACAGGGAAGAAGCCTTTGTAAATCTCCTCTATGACACACAGAGAAGAATTTAGATTTCCCCATGATGCCAAAACCTCAAGATGAAAAGTGAAAAGAAAAGCACCTAGATACTTTGAAATGTCCAGATCTTTGGAAACAATGGAGGCAAAATATCCATAGAACTGATTCAATTTTTCACTTTTATTCTGTTCCCTGGAAACATCCACTCAGATATTCTTTATGTTTTTCTTCCTTCCCCCGCTCCCATTTCTCTCTACCTTTTCACATTATACACCATTAGTGACTATAAAAGATACCAGAAAGTAACTAGAATCCATTTTGAATATCAAGTGGAGGAGTAGATGAGGATAAATGCCAACTGCTATTTAATAGCTAGGTTGGTTGTTTTTTCCCACCTGTCAAGGTAGAAGATATGAAATTTCCTCTTGGGAAGGAGTTATTTGCAGAGGGTCTCCTAAGTAGAAGAGGATTATTTATGGAGTGTGTAAAAAGAGCTGACTGTACGGGGAGGGAATATACAGAGTTTCTCTCTCCAGGGAGGTAGGATGTATGTAGACCACTTTGAAGACTCTAAAAATAAATTATTTCTGCCTCTGAGAGTTACCTTACTTTAATACTTGGAGGGAATCTATCCTCATTGAAGTGGCTATTCCCTGCAGAGGTACAGATTACAACTCATCCATGCCTTCTCATTGAGTGTCACATTTGTCCACATCTTCCCTTCAGTCCTCCATAGGGGGTCCACCAAACATGCTAGGGCCCTTCTTCAAGATCTCTTAAAAGTATATAGATACCAATGGATCAAATGGGCAATGCAACTGTTATCCTTTCTTCTCACTATGTGACTTAACCACCTCCTTTTCTGGTCATATATCTCTGACTTTTTTCAAAGTCAAATCTTTGAATCTTTTATGCCATTTATTGTGTAAAATTTTTCATTGGCAATATTCTTCAGCCTATTTTATACCCACTAAATGTCTTTCCTTTACCATCTGAGTAAGCTTCAACTTTAGTTCTTCAGGATTCCTGGACTCATAGCCATATTGGACATCACTAAAAGATTATTGATGTTTTTAAAAATGGCCTATTGATGTTGTTAAAAGTGGCCTTTGTTTCAAGGGGAAGATTGTGATCATTAAAAGCAGTGTATAATTTTCCAAATTCAATCTAGTTCACTCTTACTCCAATTTATCATGAATTATCTGCCCAAAATATATCCACTGGTGAACCAATCAACTGTATGTCATAGACTGCTCAATAGGTATTCTTCAATCACTTGGTTTTTTCCTGTTAGAATAGTTAGGCCAGGGGCAGATAGTTGGTGCAGTGAGTAGAGCACTGGCCCTGGAGTCAGGAGGACCTGACTTTTAGATTAAAAAACTATAAACATGATAGAATTTGGTATTACTATAGAATATTGTTTGTAAAAGCCTGCCCTGTTAGCTTCTCCTATCTCATCTGGATGTTCTTTATGTGTGTGCAGAAAATCTGATAAAATTTTATAGAGATGGGAAAGCAGATATGAGCACAGTTATTGGTATTTTCTCAGTTGACATATTTTTGGCAATACTAAGGTCTGAATTATTTCCCAAGCCTTTGATAGCCGGTTCTTTACCAATACATTGCCAATACAAAATTGATTCCTCAGTGCTCTCAAAATTACATCCACTGCAGCAGGGATGTCCTCTGTATATACTTGGTCCAGTTTAAGAGCTCTTCCCACCCTGGTTTTCTTTAGTGCCATTCCTACTTGTTCGTGCAACATATTAGAGACTATAATCGTCATCTAAACTGTAGTGGTTCCTCTGTCGTTGATAAAGAAAAGATCTTGTCCTAGGCATCTTCGCGATCTTTCCCATTTTCCCCTATTCATTGTATTCCCTTCACATTCATCTTAAAGTGCCCTTGTCATGATCCTGCAGTTGAATCTCTTATAAAGCTTTCTATAAAGCTGTTTCTACTGCTTCTCTCTATTCTGTGAGGCAATAGTATTTGCAATCTTCCACTATCTTCCTTTATAAAATTTTATAAATGAGTCTGTATTCTAAAACAGTATTTCCCACAGTTCCCTATCTTTTTGTGTGGAGAGAAGGGATAGCTTGCTGACTGAGGCATTTTCTAGGCCCTTTGGGTCCCTTTATTGTGGAAATTGATCCGGATTGGTTAAACTTCCTTCAGAAATTATTGCTGTTTAGTCATTTTTCATTTGTGTCCAAGTCTTCATGACCCCTTTTTTGGGGTTTTCTTGGGAAAGATAGGGGAGGGATTTGCCATTTCCTTTTCCAGATCATTTTATAGATGAGAAAACTGAGGCAAACAGGGTTGTTAAGTGACTTGCCAGGGGTCATACAGTTAGTAAGTGTCTGAGGTCAGCTTTGAACTCAGGAAGATAAGTTTTCCTGACTCCAGACCTGGTATTTCATCCATTGCACCACCTAGCTATTTAAATGGTGTCTGTTTAAATGATTGTTCTTTTATCTACTTCCTATTTTCCAGTGCCACTAGCTTATTTAAATCTGTCAGACTGGAGTTTTCTCACTTGTGCACCATAGCTTCTTGTTTTTACACTTCTAGTTTGGTATTAATTTTGTTCTTTAATGTAACAAGTAAATAGTTTAACAATATACACAGATATCTGGTTCAAAAATGAGTCATGCTGCTATTTGCTATTTCTCTTTTTATCCCCGACACAATGCCTGATACATAAAAGCCACCTAATTAATACTCATTAACTGATTGAATATTAGAGTATAACCTGTTTAATTTTTTGTAATGCTATTTGGTGCTCACCATGTCCAGAATCTCCCAACTACCTTATTTTTAAAAAAAACATTTATTATTTATTCATTTTTTTTCATTTTCAGCATTGATTTCCACAAGATTTTGAGTTACAAATTTTCTCCCCATTTCTACCCTCCCCCACTCCAAGATAGCATATATTCTGATTGCCCTCTGATTGCCCCAGTCAGCCCTCCCTTCTGTCACCCCACTGCCCCCCCCATCTCCTTTTCCCTTACTTTCTTGTAGGGCTAGGTTGATTTTTATGTCCCATTGCCTGTATATCTCACTTCCTAGTTGCATGCAAAAACACCTTTTTTTTAACATCTTCTTTTAAAACTTTGAGTTCCAAATTCTCTCCCCTCTTCCTTCCCCACCCACCCTCCCTAAGAAGGCAAGCAATTCAACATAGGCCACATGTGTATCATCCCAACTATCTTCTAAAAATTAATTCATGAGTATGTGTGAAACTTTTGTATAGTTTTGACTTCTCTTGATTCTTATTTCTGAACCACATCTTCCAACATATTTTAACCATCTTTCCCTATGCCAGCCTTTACATTGAAGCCCAATGAACGTTAGATATTGACAATTTAGATGCTCTTATCAAATTCTCTGTAGAATTTCTCTACTTCTTTATCCCTAGCAACAGATGTTGCTGCATAAATTGTAATTATTTTCAGGGTGGTCTTTTTGCAAATGCTTATCATGAGCTTGGTAATACAAGATGAACAAGTGGCCTATAATATTATGGATTATTCTTGCCTTTGTACATAAAATAAAACTAACCTCATTTGCTCATTTATTAGCTTTTCTTAGGAGAACCTGTGAGTGTCTTTACATTTAGTTGTAATTTCCATTCCTCTTCTAGTTTTCTTTATAGTGAGAATATTAAGATTGACCTGTTTCATCCCCTCCAACAATATGTCCACTCATTGGTCACTGGACCGCTAATACATATTCCTAGAAATTGACTAGCTGCTTTCTGAAGACCAGTATAGATAAATGTGGGCTGTCTTATCACCAGCAGGCAGGCCACTTGATGATGTATTCTTTGGCTGTGGCAATAAATGAAACAAAGAAAATACCAGATGTACTACAAATCTATAAAGCCTATTTCTGCTTCTGCAGTGATGGAAACAAAGGAGTGAAAAGGGAGGAAGATGTTTTAAAAAATCACAATGTTTTTAGACTGTCTACAAACTAACAGCATGTAGATAACATTATGAAGTAGAATTCCTCTTTAAATTCTTGTTTTGGAAAGAGTTTATTGAGTGGTCACAGAACTAAAGCTTCACTTTCCCGGTCTTTCAACTCAGGAACAACAAAACTGCATTTGAAATTACATTTTAACCTCTTGAGAGGAAACTGAGAATATATTTACCAGTTGTTTAAAGTGTGTTTTAGTTCCCCCCAAGAAAACTACGTATGGCAAAAACTTACAGAAAATTACAGAAATGGGTATCAATAGCCATTACTTAATTGTTGTTTGACTAAAGTGTTAAATGTATCTAATGTATGACCCTCTGGGCCTCCCTCATTATCTTTCCCCTGTATTATGACTCATTTACTTCTCCATTTTGAGCCTTTTATCCTTTGCTTAGAGGAGCTCAAAGACATTGAAAACTTAGCAGTGATTTTCCATAGCTGTGACAAATTTAGATTAGGTGTTCGGGTGGTACTCCCTGGGGTTCTGCTTCCCCAGCTCCCACTTGATCAGCAGGCCAGCTCGAATGCTAGCTTTACTACGTACTCAGAATTCTAGAGATAACCCTGACGAACTGAGGTTTCTGGTCCTGTTGCTCATGATCCCCAACTGCTGTACTTCCTATTAATTAACAGCCAGTAGCCTTAATTAGCTCTTAACAAAGATATTTAATAAGATGGTATAGGAAGACAGTGGGCACAAAAATTCCTGCCCAAAAAATGGGAAGCACGCCCTGCCTTTGCGCACACACACAGTCCCTGGAAAGAGTAGCCTCAAATTAAAGTGCAGTTGAAAGGCACACATGTAGTGACCACAGGTGGCAATGGAATGCTTCCTAACTCCTAGTTACTAGAAATCTTCTCTTCTCTTTGTAGAGTCCTCATAAAGTTCTCCTTACGTATAATTCTCTGCTGGGCTCTGAGGTTCAGCACCTTTCAAGGTTCCATATCCAGCATTCCCCCTGCCATGGGAGTCACACTCCCTGAAGCTGCTTGCTCTCTTGGATGGCTGTCCTCCTATACCTGTCTGTGCCCATGTTTGTTCTCGATGTGTCTCTCTGCCCTCATTTGGGAATGTCATTTCTTGCTGTGCTCTCCTCTCCAGTGACATGGTCAGTGGAAGTGAGAGGAGAAATAGTGTGAAACTACCCCCGCATTCTCGCCTCCCAAGAGCAGTTTCTTCTCAGGGGCTTGACTCAAACTAGAATCCTCAGATCTCAAGATTAAATCGTCCACCACTGGCTTGGACCCCTCTTAACCAGGGAACTGCTGAAATTGTTCACTCTGTAATATTCCTGGAGGCTGGCTGGCTTGTGTGATTTGCCAGTTGCTCTTCTTTTTCCTGCTTGACTCAAGCAAAAAAATTCATTCCTCAGGATACAGTCTTGTTACATATCATGTTCATTGATAGATCGCTTGATTCTATAACAACCAAAGAGGTATTCTTTACCTGATAAAGGTATCGGGCCCAGAGAATCTTGGTAATTGAGCAGAGGGAGAGTTGAACCATACCCCTGACACACACACAAAAATATTTCACTATTAGAAATGTGACCTAAACCTCTCAGTTGGGGTAATTTCAACAAGCAGGTTTGGAGAAAAGCATCCTGTGTAGAAAACTTTTTTGTTTATTTGGCTTTCACATGGTATTTACTATTCAAAGAGTGTAAATTCTTTGAGGTCAGGGACTACCTCTTCCTGTACTGCTCACATAGTCTTACATAGCTCACAAGTACACACTGAATGATTACTAAATGAATTAGGTACTTAACAAGAAGCATTTTCATAATGACAAATATGAATATAATTCATTTTGGACCAGTAAAAATGTGTACAATCTTAGCTCCAACCTCATTTCCCTCTAACTCCCACTCTTTCATATATATAGAATATGAAGAAATAAATTTTGGATCTATGTCCATCTATCTTTGTTAGTTTCATTTCCATATAATCTGAATAAAAGTCATTACATTGTCTATAAGAGTTACTGCAACGTGTTTATAGAACATATTTGGAGTAAAGTTTTAGCTTTGAAATAGTTTTTTAATTTAAAAAAATTAAGAAATATTTATGCCTTGAGCAGAAGGGAATTGTATATTATGGTATAGGAAAAATACAAGAATAACATGGAGAAGTTAACAGTAGAATTGTGAAGTTAATCTTTCTTCTATTTTCTTCTTCATAGGTCTTTTTTCCACTGAGAGAAAAATGGCTGAACTCAATACTCATGTGAATATCAAGGAAAAGGTAGGATAAAGTAATGATATCTATATTTCAGGAACTCCCCCAATGTATGGATATGTGTATCCATTAATAATACATATATCCACATGCATATATATATATATATATATGCACATGCCTGCATCTGTGTATATGTGTGTATGAATGCATGTGTATCAATGAGTGTTTACGTAAGCTAAGAAAAATGAAAGCCAAAGTATTAAACGACTTCCCCAAGTCACATCCAGGACTTGAACTCATGCTTTCTGCATCCATGTCTAGTGCCTTTTTCATTACTCCATGCTATGGGAAAAAATACAAATACCTTGTTTCCTTTAACATTTTTGAGGTGCTTTTTACCCCCATTTTCAAATTCCTATAGCTCCCCAAAATGCCACGTATTGAGAAAGAAGCAAAATTCTTCATTTCCACTCTTACCTATTGTTTCATCCAAGCAGATTGCTTCCCTGCAGCCTGCAGCCTTTATATAGTTTGGTCTTGGAAAATGAGTAACCTGCCAAGAAATAGTCATTCAGAGAGATAACCAGAAATTATGTATTAGGAGGCCCAGAAGTCAGGGTGAACATAAAAAAAGTAATAAACTGGCAGGGTAGTCTGGGAAGGAAATTCCAGCTGAGTGCCGAGCATTTTAAGTGGGCTAGAGCCCCCAAATGCCCCAGAATGGGATGTGGCAAAGCTACACCTATGCAACTTAGTTTTCTCAGGTGGCAGAACCTTCTTACCCAATCATGGTATGCAAAAGATGTTGGTGCCATGCCATGTGCTCATGCATAGCCTTCTGAGAAATGTGGTTAAATTAAGATAATTTAAATTTAAATTATTATATTTAACACCATTAAATAAATTAAATGTAATCGAAAGAGTCTCCCCCAATGAATGAGGCATTTTTGGCCTCAAGCCTTGTGAGAAATGAATTCTATGACTACATACTCTACGTACATACTTTGATCCTTCCACTCATCCCTCCTTATTGCTAATTTTTAATTCTATATCCTTTAAAAACCTACATGAGATCTTATCTTTTGTGTAAAGCCTTTCCCAGGTACTGCAACCCACAACAACCTCTCATTTCTCTGAATCTCTGTAGCATTTCTTGCCAGTACACTGTGTTCTTTTGGTCTTTATCACATACTGGGCCACACTACTTAGATCTGATTATATCATCACGAATCCTTAGAGGTGGTAAGGAACCCAGCATCCATCCGGTCCAACCTGTAACAGAGCAAGAATCACATGTACAACAAATATTTCTGCCAAGTCTCCATCCACCCTTTACTTGAAGACCCACTGCATTCTGAGGCAGCCCATTTCACTTTGGGATTCCTCAAAAATGTTAGGAGGAAGTTTTTTTTTTCTTTTTCTAATATCAGTGCCCATCTCTACAACTTCAGCTTGCCTTCTAGGTCCAAGCAAAACAAGTCTAGTCCTTCTTCCATATGATGACCCCTGAAACACCTGAGGAGTGCCTTCCCCTAATCTTCTTTTCTACAAACTGAGCATTCTTATTTCCATCATCCAAACATTGAGCTCTAGGCTACATGCCATTCTCCTATCATTCTCTCTTGGATGTATTCCAGTTGGTCATTGCACTTATACACAATCCTCTATGTGCTGGGCTTAGAATCAGGAAGATTTGAGTTCAAATCCAATCTTAGATACTTACTAGTTGTATGACCCTGGGCAAGTCACTTAAACTACATCAGCCTCGTTTCTTTGACTATAAAATAGGGAATGATAATAATATCTACCTCCCACAGTTGTTGTAAGGATCAAATGAAACAATATTTTGTAAGGCATTTGACACACTGCCTGGTACATCATCGATACTTAATAAACGCTTGTTCCCTCCCTCCCTCCCCCATACTCTAGATGCTATGCCTTTTTCACTGCAGTCTCAAATAGCATTACCTCTTTAGTTGCTATGTCATGCTAAGTACTAATATTGAGTTGGCATACCACTAAAAAACCCAAATCTTTTTCATAGGAACTTAGTCACAGTTTTGGACACGTGAAATTGATTTTTTAAACCCAAGGAGAGAGTTTTACATTGATCCTAGTTGAGAATGATAAAGACAATGCTGGAGATGAAGATGAGGATGATGATGATAAATGATAATGATTATTTTAAGGTTAACAAAGCGCCCTACATATAAAGATCTCATTTGATCTTGGCAACAACTCTATGAAGCAGGTGCCCCCATTTTTCAGATGAGAAAATCAAGCAAAAGTGAGGTTAAATGACTTTCCCAGAATCACTTAAAACTAATAAGTGTCTGAGGTAGGTTTGAGCAGAGTTCTTTCTAACTCTAGGTCTAGCACTCTATCCACTATTCCTCCTTGCCTTTTGGTAAATTTCACCTTGTTAGATTCAGCTCATTTTTCTAGCCTAGATCTAGACTAGATTTTCTAAGTAAGATCTTTTTGGATCCTGTCTGTCTTCCAAAGTGCCAACTAGTCTTCCTAGCTTTATGTCATCCTCTGATTTGATAAGTATACCTCCTATGCCTTCTACCAATTCTATGTTAAAAATGTTAAACAGAAAAGGGAAAAATCCGCATTCCCTGGGGCCCTCCACTGGAAACCTCCCTCTGGGTTCCTGTCTACCTGCTCATTATTTATTACTCTTGGCATCCAGTAATTCAACTAATTCTAAAATCCCCTAACTGCATTGCCATCTAGTCCTTATCACTCCACTTTTCCACAAGGATGGCATGGGAGTTTTCCAGGTGCTTTGCTGAAATCTAGTATTATTATATCTGCAGCATTCCCCTGACCTATTGGTCTAGTAATAAGATTGGTCTAGCATAGCCCATATTTGATATAGTCGTGCTGGCTTTTAGTTTTCAGTACTTTCCTTTTGAAATGTTCACAAATCATTCTTTGATTAATATGTTTTAGAATTTTGCTAGACTTGAAAAGCATGCTCACTGATCTATGTCTTGCCAATTCCTCCTGCTTCTTTCCTTTGAAAATAGGAATAACACCCCAACTGATAAATGGTTAAAGAATATGAACAGGCAGTTTTGAGAAAAAGAAATTAAAGCTATCTATAGTCATATGAAAAAATGCCATAAATCACTATTGATTAGAGAGATGCAAATCAAAACAACTCTGAGGCACCACATCGCACCTATCAGATTGGCTAACATGACAAAACAGGAAAGTGATAGAAGTTGGAGAAGTTGTGGAAAAGTTGGGACACTAATTCGCTGTTGGTGGAGCTGTGAGCTGATCTAACCATTCTGGAGAGCAATTTGCAACTGTCCCCAAAGGGCTATAAAAATGTGCATACCTTTGACCCAGCAATAGGGCTTCTAAGGGCTGGATCCCAAAGAGATCATAAAAATGGGGAAAGGACCCACATGTACAAAAATATTTACAGCAGCTCTTTTTGTGGTGGCCAAGAACCAAAACTTGAAGGGATGCCCATCAATTGGGGAATGGCTGAACAAGTTGTGGTATATGAATGTAATGGAATACTATTGTGCTATAAGAAATGATGAGCAGGCAGACTTTAGAAAAACCTGGAAAGACATATGAACTGATACTGAATGAAGGGAGCAGAATCAGGAGAACATTGTACAGAATAACAGCCACAGTATGCGATGACTGATTTTGACAGACTCAGCCCTTCTCAGCAATGCAAGGACCAAAGGACTCATCATGGAAAATGCCATCCACATCCAGAGAAAGAACTATGGAGTCAGAATGCAGAGTGAAAACAGACTATTTTCTTTTTTTTTTTATTTGTTTGTCTTTCTCATGGTTTCTCCCATTCATTACAATTCTTCTATACAACACGACTAATGTGAAAATACGTTTAATAGGCATGTACATGTAGAGCCTATATCAGATTGCAGGCTGTCTTGGGGAGGGAGGGGGCAAAGATGGGGAGAAAATTTAAAACTTATGGAAGTGAATGTTGAAAATTAAAAATAAATAAATTAACTAATTAAAAAAAGAAAATAGGAATAACCTATTTACCCTTCTTCAAAGCACAGTGTAATATATAGTATAGTTTAGTGGATAGTGTGCTGGTCTTAAAGTCAACAAGACATCAGTTCCTATCTTATGGAACAATATAATAATAATATTTACCTCACCTGGTTTTGTCTAAGACTTAAAAGAGACAATGTAGGTAGCATCTTGTAAACTTTAAGGTCTTATATAAAGAGAAGTTACTACTACTACTTCTGCTGCTGCTGCTGCTGTTGCTACTACTACTACTATTACATCCCTCACCCATATGAAAGGAATGCATATTAGGATTTGTATTACTACCACTACTACTACTACATCTCTAGCCAGCGTGAAAGGAATACAAATTAGAAATTTATGGCTAAATTTTTACATACATCATCAGCAAATATATTCACATATGATAGTGTTTTTATCATTGTACTTTGCATAACTCATAAAAAATTGCCATTATTGTGAAAGAGGATGAATGTTATAATAATAAGTATTGTGAATCCAAATGATGAGGGATGTATGTGTCCCTCTAATCCATTTAGTGAATTATGTGTTTTTAGTATGCTTGGAGATTACTAGATTTCTTAACTTGGTAAGAGAAAACTGTAAAGAAATAATGGAGAAACTATGATTGCTTAAAATTTTACATTGGTTTTCCTTGAGCAAATTGTCTTCTTTAGTTGTTAGTTTCTGTGAATATTTTTATGAATGACTTGTACCTCCTTCTAGCACATATAGGAATGACATCGCAGCTCTGATAAATGATAATAATATAGGAATTTTCCTTTATAGATAAAATTATAAGATCATAGAGAATGAAGTATATAACTTATAATGATGCCTAGCAAAATACTGTGAACAATTACATCCTTAAAAATACTCCTTGCCTATGATGGTGATGATGACATCCATCACTTCAGTTTCAGCTAATGTACACTAATTCTGTAATGTATGAATTATACAATACCAGGTGCTATGGATATGATTCCATTTCTTCTCTCAAGAGGTTTTTGTTTAAGCAAAGAGCTCATGATTTAAAGTTCAATTATTAACACATCTGATATATCCATTTACCATTACCTGTTGAGCAGATCAACTGGTTTTTTGATTAAATGTCTGTTTTCATGATTAGAAACATACAGATTTAAATGAGCCTTCTTGCTGGGGTTGATATCACAATCATTATATCCTTTAAACTGTACTTTCCATTGATGTTGTCTTCACCACATAGGAAGCAACGCAGTGTGATGGAAAAAGCAGTAGCTTTGATGTCTAAAGACCTAGGTGTGATCACACACCACCCTGTGTGATCTTGGGCAAGTCCCTAATCCATACTTAACATCCCTAGGATTTAATTTCCTTATCTGTAAAACAAACAGTTTAGTCTAGATGGCCTCAGGGTCCCTTGAAACTCCAGATCTATGATCCTACTTCGGAAAAGTGAAATATAGGCATAGAAATATCACCTGGTTTTTGTTAAGGAAAGCTTTCAGTTTTTTCTAAGTAAAGAAAACTACTTAAGTTTCAGCAGAACCTATAGTTCTGGTCTTTCTTTGCCAGGTGGTCTTCAAACATCGAATCTTTGTGTTAGCAATCAGGAATATCTCAATGTGTTGAAAATATCTCCAAGTACCACTCAGGAAGGGAGAGCATAATAATATGGCTGTTCTAATCTGGGATCTTATGTTTACCACATACTTTATTTTCACAAATTTTCTCTAAATAACTTTCTAAAAAGTGACATGCTAAAAACCAGTATGGTTATTTATTACTAGTTGACAATTAGAGTGAGTATTGTGATTCTTTAGAAATATTTGTAGGATCATAGAATTTAGAGGTCAACAGGACCTTAAAGATCATCTAGTCTGACTCTCTCTTTTTACAAATGAGTTAATTGAGTAGACTAGAAGGTCAATGTGACTTGTGCCAAGTAGTATGCTGCAGAGATAAGATTCCAATTCAGACTTGCTGACTCCAAATCAAGTATTCTTTGTTCTACTAAAGATACATATAAAATAATAATATTTATAAAGCCCTTTATAAACCTTAAAGAGCTATATTTAAGCTGTTTTTAGTATAAGCTAGCTTTTATTAGCCATTATTATTACCAAAGCAGGCATGCATAATGTTTTGCGTCAGTTGGTAAAGCCTATGAAATTCTTCTCAGAATTATGTTTTTAAATGCTTTAAAATACATAGGATCATAAAGGAAAATAATCATATTGAAACATAAATATCAAAAAATTTTTCACGTTTCTGGATCCCAGGTTAAGAACCCTTGTTCTAGAATATACTGTGCTATTCAAATGATATGGGAAGTGGGGTGAACCATAGCCAGGTCACCAAAATTGAGAGACCCCAACAGGACTTTTACTCTTGAAACCACAAATATAATTGATGTTAGTACCTAGTTATCAAGAATAATTAGTTGAAGGCAGGCTTAAGAAAAACCTGGAGAGACTTACATGAACTGATGCTGAGTGAAGTGAGCAGAACCAGAAGAACACTGTACACAGTAAAAGCCACAGTGTACGATGACTGACTTTGATAGATTTAGCTCTTCTGAACAATGCAAGGACCTAAAACAATTCCAAAAGACTCATGATGGAAAATGTTATCCACATCCAGAAAAAGAAATATGCAGAATGAAGCAGACTATTTTCTTTTTTGTTTTGTTTTATGTTTTTCTTTCTCGTGGTTACTCTCATTCGTTCTAATTCTTCTATACAACGTGACTAATGTGAAAATATATTTAATAGGAATGTATATGTAGAACCTACATCAGATTGCATGCTGTTTTGGGAAGGGGGAGGGAAGGAAGGTGGAGAAAATTTAAAACTTATGTAAATGAATGTTTAAAACTAAAAATAAATAAATTTATTAAAAAATAATTAGTTGAAATAGGAAGCAGCCTTGCTCTGTCCTAGGGTCTCCATGTACTGGCAGGTGTCCCATGTCCTCTGGATCCCCATCATCAACTGAATTTCTCTCTACAAGTGGGTTTGCGATTTACTTTTTATGCTGCTTTATTGAGCTCATCTAATGAAACTTGCTCTGAGTTTAAAAAGAAAACGATGGTCATGGCTCTGCTTGAGGATAAATCTAAATAGATAAAAGCACCATTTTAAAGGTAATTTTCAATTGTTTTAAAAAAGTAAAACAAAAGCTTATGTGACTACAAATCTAGATAATAAAAAAGACCCAGCAAAACATTTCCATAAATGTTATTATAATCTTTCCCACAATGAAACACAGTCAGGTTATAAATTAATAGTATAAAAACTAGATAGAGCCAGCAGTTGAGAATAGGTATATATACTTCTTAAAACAAACTCTACTTTGGGAAGAGAAACCAAAGGTAGTCTCTAATGGACATCTATATTTTCCAATATAAAATAAAGTACCTTTTCTAACTTAGTAATGAGGGACCCAGAAATTAAATGATGTGTTTGGGTAAAAGTCAAATTACCAACAATAATAATAATAATAACTTGCATTTATATAGTATTTCATGGTTCCAAATAACTTTGCATTCATGATCTCATTTGATCCTTTAAAATAACCCTACAAGGTAGCTAATGCAGGTATTATGAATAGCCAACAGTTATATAGCCCTTTAACGCATTCTTAGCAGCTGCTATGTGACGCAGTAGACAGAACACTGGACCTGCCATGAGGAAGACCTGAGTTCAAATGTATCCTCATAACTAGTGGTGTCACCCTGTGCAAGTCACTTACCTCTTGTCTGCCTTGGTTTCCCCATTTGCAAAATGGGGATAATAGCCTCCACCTCATAGGGTTGCTGTGAGGATCAAATTAAATAATATTTGTAAAATACTTTGCAAATCTTATAGTATTATATAAATGCTAGTTAGCATTATTATAACCTGGTTTGATCTTTACAACAACCCTGTGATGTAAGTGTTATTTTACAAATGAGGAAACAGCCAGGAACTTAAGATCACATGACCAGTAAGTATCCAAAGCAGGATTCAAATTCGAACCTTCCTGACTCGGAATCCAGTGCTCTCTCCACTGAGCCACGTGTCTGCCTAATATCCAAGTGCTATAGATGAGGAAACTCAAGGTTAGAGAATCAGACTGAGTGTGCGTGTGTGTATATGTGTGTGTGTGTGTGTGTACACTAGGATTTTAACCTAAGTCCTCTGCCTCCAATCCAATGCCCATTCCAAGGGCCAGAATAACAGAAGACTGGAGGCACGACAATGTAAAGAATCTGTACTAAAGGAATATAAAGATGGACCTGTCTTTTAAAACTTTCATGCTATTGCTGAACTAGTTTCAAAGACTCACACCCAGAATTACTATAGTGGGCACATAACAGACATCTTGAAGTATTTGAAGAACTGCCATATGATGAGGGAATACACTTGTTTGTCCCAGAAGGCAGAACTAAAACAATAGATGGGAATTTCAAAGAGCCCAGTTTAGGTTTAATTAAAGTAAAAAATTTTCCTGAAAACTTGAGCTCTCCAAATATGGAATGGGTTGTCTCGAGAGGTAGTAGGTTCTCCCGCACTGGATGACCTCTTGTCAGGCATGTCTTAGAGGAGACCATTTTTCTTTTTTTATTTTCTTTTTTTTTTGCAGGGGGTGGGAGGCAGGGCAATTGGGGTTAGGTGACTTGCCCAAGGTCACACAGCTAATGAGGCTGGATTTGAATGCAGGTCCTCCTGACTCCAGGGCTGGCACTTTACTCACTGCGCCACCTAGCTGGCCCCAAGGTGACCATTTTTCAGACACAGGTTAGAGGGTCTCTGTGGTCTCTCTTCCAAATTTGAAATTATAATTCCAATACCTTGTATGCCAATGTATAGAGTTAGGCAAGGGCAAGACAATGTAGACCAACAAATAGTAATGTAGCTTGGTAGGAATGCAGAGTCCACAAAGGAGAAAATAAAGTCTAGAGAAGTGTTTGTTGTGGCCGAGTTGATCTCGAACAAGTCAGCTTGATTCAGTCTGTCTCTCCATTTATAAAATTGAGATAATAATAGCACCCATCTTATAGGTTGTCATTTGATCAAATGAGATAATAATACTAGCAGATGTTTATGTAGCGCTTTAAGTTTGGCAAAGCACTTTACAAATATTACCTTGTTTGATCCTCACAACAACTCTGGGTGAGAAGTGCTACCATAATTCCCATTTTACAGTGGGTATTGTGGAAGCCCTTAATTGAAACCTAAAAAGTTTGTATTTTATTCTGTTTGCAGAAGGGAGACACTGAAGACTTTTGACCTGGAAAATGACAAATTTATACCTGTGCATTAAAATGATCATTTTTAGCAGTTTTGTGAGTTATGAACTAGTAAAGGGAGAGACAAGAAGGGGAACAACCAATTATGAGTATAATGCAGTCACCCATCCAGGTTACAGGCAATGAAAGCATGGATTAGATCAGTAGCAGCTTTGCATGGGGTGGAGAAGAGGGATGTGAATCATATGTATGGAGTTAACATTTTAATATCAACAGGATTTTGAAACTGATTGGATATGGTGAACAAGGGGGAATGACTCAAAGATGAATGTGAACCTTCAAGGACAGTTGACATAGATAACATAGATAACAATGGTAGATTTTGGAGGCACATCCATTCAGTCATTTGAGGTTTATCGAGTTTGAAGTGCTGGTAGGATAACCAAATGAAGAACCAGGAGAATTCTTGGAATTCAAGAATGAAGCTCAGGAGAGAGATTGGGTCAGGGGACATTTGTGTAAAATTAATCACTGAAGTGATTAATGTGAACGGATAACATTAGCCAGGTAAGAAAATAGAGAAATGAAAATGAAAAAAGAAAACTGCAGACAGAGCTTTGGGGGACCACCATGCTTTGGGGATGGAGAAGGAACGAGCAGACAGAAAGGTTTAGAAACAGGAGAACAATGTTGTGGAAACTCAAAATGAATGAAATAGTCAAGGAATAGGCAATGGTTAAGATGCTGCAGAAAGTTAGCAGAGGATGATGACTTGAGGAAAAAGCCTTTGTACTTGGCAAGTAAGAGTTGGCCTTGTTTCAGTAGAAAGATGCGTATGAAAGCTGGATTTCAGGGGGTTGAAGACTGAGTGGGTAGTGAGGAAATGAAGGCAGCTAATATAATAGTAAGTGTCTAAGGCCTGGATTTGAACTCAGGTTTTCCTGACTCCAGGCCTAGCGCTCTATCTAATGCATTACCTCATTCAGTGGTATGCAACTTTACATGATCCCATGGACTTTCTCCATGGGATACTGGAGTGGTTTGCCATTTCCTTATCCAATATGCCCCCATTTTACAGACAAGGAGCTAAGGCAAATAGGGGTTAAAGTGACTTGCCCAGGGTCACACACCTAGTAAGTGTCTGAGACCAGATTTGAACCAAGATCTTCTGGTCTGGGGCTCTCCCCGTTGTACCGCCTAGTAGCCCCCAGTGCACCACCTACCTGCTGGTTACTACAGTTGTTACACAATAGAACGCAACTGGATGGCACACGTTTCATTTTATGAGTAACAAGAACATAATTTATGATTATTATTTTCTGTAACATTTTAAGCTATATTTAGCAAAATTCTTAAATAGAGTACAAATCGTGAGAGCAGAAAATGCCCATTTTCTAATTAGAGTCCTTGAGTAAACTTAAGAGGCTTAGCACCAAATCGTAATGATAGTATTTTTAAAAAGCTATCTTGAAAAACTAATTTCATTGGATTTACTTATAACAAGGTCAGTGTAGCAAAAATGATGAGAAGTAGATGGATGGTCTGATTTACAAGCCAGATGCTATGAACCACAGACAAAAGAAATAGAAATGATGATTTGCAGGATGTGATGCCAGTTCTCTTATTTGGGGGACCTATGTTATAATTGTGCAAAAATATCACCAGAGATGGGTTATTTAGTTAAATAATTAGACTTAAAGTAGTCGTTAAGATCACGTATGGTTGTTTTCTAATGATCAAAGTATATGCACTTTCTATGAAGAACCTTAATGTGTCATTCTCAGGTACATTTAAATAAAATTAACACACACCCTGGTTCAGATAGCCAGAGAAAACAAGCTTCCAAATTTCCCTCCAGAAATATTTTTTATTCATCATTATCATCCTCTCTTAGGAAATAATCATTAGATTTTCTTTGCCTTTTATCAGAAAAGAGAGAAACACTGACAGCAGTTAGTGCCTAATGGTTATGCATAGACTGCTGCTGGTGTTGTTGCTTGGCAACCAGCAGAGATTTGAGGAAGAGTCTTAAGGAAATAAGTGAACAAATGGAAATGTCAAAATCAGTTTCGGGTAGAAAAGAAGAAACTTACTACAAGTTTCAACTTTTCTTTCAAGTTGTTTGATTAGGAGTCGGAGGCTCTCTGATTGTCTTCCCCTCGTGGCCCTTCTTCATGGTTAACACTAAAGAGAATGGGAAGAAATCGATATGAAAGTGGAAGGTATTGTCACTCGGAAATCACAAGTGTTTCACATCCATTTTAGTAAATGTTTCACATCCACTAAATTGTAAATAAATAAATAAATAGACATATAATAAATAAATGATCATCTGAAGTAAATCATTCATGTTTTTTACGCTAAAAAATAAAAGGGCCACTTCCACTGATATCCTTTTACTCTGAATTCCTATTTGCACTTGGTTTATATATTATTTGTCCCATGTGCTGCCCAGATGCTTGGATCTTACTGCAATTTGGCTCCATCTTTCCCATCTCCTTCTGAGGCTTCTAAAAACTTGGCAATTCCGACTGCCAGGGTCTGACTCAAAGGAAAATGAGCCATAAAGAATGTGGACTTTGTAGAAGGTTCCTGGGAGAATAAGAATATTCAGAAACTCCATTTTCTTAAACAACTAGTGCAAGTCACATTTTTGAAGGAGAGTGTCTCAAATGTATATGAGGGATGTAAAAGAATTAGTTCATCAGGAAAACTAGACTGAGAATCATGACATCTTGGTACTAGTCCCAATTTTGGCCTAGCTGTGCAATCCTGAACAGGCCAAATAAGTTCTCTGGGCCTCAGTTTCTTTGATCTGTAGAAAGAAAGAATTGGATAATCTGATCTTTAAGCTCCCTTTTAGATATAAGAGTCTATGTTTCCCTAGTTATACAGAGTCTTTCAGGTGTTCCAATCTTCCAGTTACGGATAAAGCATTTCAGGATCCTGATGGAGGAAAAAGAAAGCAAATAAATTCATAGGATCATGGGAGAATAGCTTTAAGAGTTGGTTGGATTGACCCAGCAGTAGCGCTTCTAGGGCTGGATCCCAAAGAGATCATAAAAATGGGAAAAGGACCCACATGTACAAAAATATTTATAGCAGCTCTTTTTGTGGTGACCAAGAACTGGAAATCAAGGGAATGCCCATCAATTGGGGAATGGCTGAACAAGCTATGATGTATGAATATAATGGAATATTATTTTGCTATAAGAAATGATGAACAGATGGACTTCAGAAAAACCTGGAAAGACTTATATGAACTGATGCTGAGTGAAGTGAGCAGAACCAGGAAAACATTGTACACAGTAACAGCCACACTGTGCGATGACTGATTTTGATAGACTTAGCCCTTCTCAGCACGCAAGGACCTAAAACAATTCCAAAGGACTCATGATGGAAAATGCCATCCACATCCAGAGAAAGAACTATGGAGTCAGAATGCAGAGTGAAGCAGATTATTTTCTCTTTTGTTTTGTTCTTTCTCCCGTTCATTATAATTCTTCTATGTAACATGACTAATGTGAAAATGTGTTTAATAGGAATGTATGTGTAGAGCACATGTCAGATTGCATGCTGTCTTGGGGAGGAAGAAGGGAGGGAGGGAGGGAATATTTAAAATCTATGGAAATGAATATTGAAAACTGAAAATAAATAAAATATTTAAAAGATAAAAAAAAAGCTGGATGGAGCCTTGGAGATCATCTAGTCCAAGCCCTTCCCTTTATGGAAGAAAACCCAGAGATATTAAGTGGCTTAGCAAGTTCACAGGTAATAAGTAGGAGTATCAAGATTCTAGTTAATGTAATGACTGATAATAATAAACCATTTTTTAAAAATCATGTAACTACAATGTCAGATATGGCACTGTCTCTAATTCTGTGTACAAATGAAGTTATGGGTTAAGCCATTAAGAAATCACAGTACACTTAAATAGTTTGACTTTTTATAAATTTTTACTTTTGGGGTCTAGGCAAATAGATTTTTTTCCTATTCTTCAACTCTTTTTTTTATTTTTAGTTTACAACACTCAGTTCCACAGGTTTTTGAGTTCCACATTTTCTCTCCCTCCTCCTCCCCCCTCTCCCCCAAAGATGGCATATAATCTGATATATGTTCTACATATACGTTCTCATTAAACTTATTTACATAATAATCAAGTTGTAAAGAAGAATTATAACTAATGAAATGAATCATGAGAAAGAAGAAATAAAACCAAAAAAGAAGGGGAAAAAATGGAAAAAAAGAGCAAATAGTTTGCCTCAATTTGTATTCAGACTCCTTAATTCTTTCTCTGGATATGGATAGCTTTTTCCATCATGAGTCTTTTGGAGCTGTCTTTGAACCTTGCATTGATGAGAAGAGCCCAGTCTATCAAAGTTAGTCCTTACAGATACTGTGTGTCCGTAATCATGTATGTTCTCCTGGTTCTGCTCCCCTCACTCAGCATCAGTTCATATAAGTCTTTCCAGGTTATGATGAAGTCCGTCTGCTCCTCATTGCTTATAGCACGATAGTATTCCATTACATTCATATACCACAGTTTGTTTAGCCATTCCCCAATTGACGGGCATCCCCTTGATTTCCAGTTCTTTGCCACCACAAAAAGAGCTGCTATAAATATTTTTGTACATACTGGTCCGTTTCCCACTTGTGTGATCTGTTTTGGATACAGCCCTAGAAGTGCTATTGTTGGCTCAAAGGGTATTTTGGGCATAGTTCCTAATTGCTCTCCAGACTGACTGGATCAGTTCACAACTCCACCAACAACGTAACAATGTTCCAATTTTCCCTCTCCAGCATTTATGATTTTCCTGTTTTGTCATGTTAGCCAATCTGACAGGAGAGGTGTGGTACCTTAGAGTTGTTTTGATTTGCATTTCTCTAATCAATAGTGATTTAGAGCATTTTTTTTCATATGACTACAGATATCTTCAATTTCTTCCCCTGAAAACTAGACAAATAGATTTTTGTTTGTAGACAAATCATTACCTAAAGCAAGTAAATTTTTTTCCTGGCCTTTTTCAAAGTTAATATGGTTTTCACATTTTTTTAGAATGTTATCTTCTTCCCTTTATACCACATTGGAGGAAGGCTCAGCTTTAACATAACTTGACATTTCATTTAATTTTACTTATTTAAAGTTAAAATAGAATAATGACAACTTTATAGCACCTTTATCAAAGAAGTCTAACAGTGACACTCTCCTTTTGTTCAGTCTTCCTCCAGGTAATACTTGGTAATTATGGGTATCCCCCAAGGCTCTGTTCCAGGTCTTCTTTTCTTCCTTTATACTATCTCATTTGGCGATCTCATCACCTCCCATGGATTCAGTTATCATCTCCATGTTGATGATTTCCACCTCTACTTATAACCTCTTTCCTGACCTCTACTATTACATATCCCACTTCCTATTGAGCATTTCAAATTGAATATCTCATAGACATCTTAAACACAACATGTCCCACACAGAAGTCGCCGTCTTTCCTCCCAAGCTCTTCTCTCTTCCTTATTTTCCTGTTACAGTCAAGGGCAACATCGTCTTCCCAGTCACCCTGTCTTACAATCTGGTTGTCATTCTGAACTTCTCACTCTCACACACCCCCTCCCCCATATCCAATTAGTTATCAAGTCCTGTCAATTTCATATTTGTAATTTCTGTAATATATGCTCCTTTTTCTCCACTGACACTACCATCACCCTGGTCTAGGCCCTTATCACCTCATGCCTAAAATATTGCAATAGCCATTTGGTTGGTCTCCCAGCCTCAAGTCTGCTCCCCACTCAGCTGTCAAATTAATCTTCCTAAACAGCAGGTTTGACCGTATTACCTTCCTATTCAATAAACTCCAGTGGCTTCCTGTGACTTCTAGGATCAAATATAAAATCTTCTGTGTTACATTCAAAGCCTTTCACAATCTGCCCCCCCCAACATTTACACACACACACACACACACACACACACACACACACACACACACGTTTACACACCCCTTCATCCCTTCATAGACTTCTTACAACTCATGGGTACTTTGTGATCCAGAAACACTGGGCTTCTTACTGTTCTTGACGTAAGACATTCCACTTCCAGAGTCTAGGCATTTTCACCCGCTGTTCTCCATGCCTGGAATTCTCTACTTCCTCATCTCCATCTCCTGGCTTCCCTGGATTCCTTCAAGTCCAAGCTAAAATCCCAATCTTCTACAAGATGCTTTTTCTAATCCTCCTTAATACTAGTCCCTTCCCTCTGTTGATTATCTCCACTTTATCCTGGTTATATCTTTTTTGTACACAGTCCATGGCATGTTTCTCCCATAGCGGAGTGTGAGCTCCTTGAGAGCAGGGTTTGTTTCTTGCCTTTCCTTGTATCCCTAGCCCTTAGCACAGTTCTTTACACATAGTAGGTGCTTAATAAATGCTTGTCAACTGACTAATTATAAGGCGGAAAGTCATAAAAATTAATCCCTGTACTCTGAGTGAATACCTCTCCCCACAATTAAACAAATAAGACAGAAAAATCCCACTTTTTTCCTTTTGGTGTTTTTCTTCTTTCTCAGCTATGACTAATATGGAAATATGTTTTGTATGACTGCACATATATAACCTATAGCAAATTGCTTACCATTTTAGGAAGAGGGGAGGGGACAAAGACAGGGAGAAAAATTTGGAACTCAAAATTCTGTAAAAGTTAATGCTAGAAAAATTGTCTTTATGTATGATTGGAAAAAAATAAAGTACTATTGAAAATTAAAAAAGAAAACCCATGTAACAAATATGCCTACACAAATCAATCACATTTCCTCAGTGGCCATGTTCATTGCATATTTTGGACCATTTCCTCTGTGTCAGGAGGTTAGGAGCTTCACCTTCAGTCATCTGGAATCACACTGTCATTGTACTGATCAGAATTTTACAAACCTGTTTTTTTCTTTATCAGGTTATTTATTCCATAAATTGTTATCCTGGTACTGCTCACTTCATGTTCATGTTGCATCAATTCATATTTTTTCCTGAAATCATCCTTTTCATTTCTTACATTGTAATATCCCATCATGTTTATATACCATAATTTATTTAGTGATTCCCCAATAGATGAGCACCCCATTAGTTTCAAGTGTTTTTGCTACTATGGAAAGAGCTTCTATAAGTATTTTTGTACATTTGGGAGTAGTGAAATCTTGAGAAAACAAGTTGGTCTGTTAGCCTGTAGGACACAGTATGAAAAGGCAAAATGCAGACAATCTGACAAAGCTTCTGGATGGAAATCAGGAGGCAGGTACTTGCTCTATCCACTGCTTCAAAGGTGAGAGCATGTAGGTGAGGTCAGGACTTTTATATACAAGCTGACCCAAGAACCCCCACCTTTACCTTCTCCCCAGGTATAGATGTGATGAGCCAGCTAAGCCTACATTGTCTAAGGTTCCAAATTAGAGCTAGAACAAAGATCTATCCTACTTTTCTGTTCCAATTAAGACACCCAAAAAATCCTTCTGAAAAGAAAAATACCTTAGATTAACCCAAATATCAAAATTCACCAGAGAAAGTAATTGAAGAAAGTGGTTATATCTCAGAGTATTTACCTTCATATACATCCATGCCTTTGAGTATTAATGTACCCATTGCCTGAAAGCAGACTTCAAAAATATGTTTAATGGGCTTAAGGTTTCATCCTACCTTGAAGTTATGTGCATGTCTAACTAGTCATTCTGGGAAACCCTGGGTTGAGAAAGCAGGCACAATTATGGAAAATATGCAGGTGCAATAATTAAAATTGTACAGAATGACCTTTTCTCCACGTTAAGTTCTGCTATGATGCCTCAGTGTAACATGGAGGTTCTTCAAAACTGTGCCAGGGAAGCACAAGCTAAGGCAGGTCTCCCCAAGCTGAAAAAGCTGATTACACAGGGCAGGAGTGAGTCCTCTGAGAACTAGCCTAGCTACATTCTGAAAGGCTGATCATCAGGAGGTTGGTGATTTTGTCTTTTCCCCATATGGAAACTGTCCAGTCTTGGTGGGAGGTGCATTTGCACCTGTAGAAGGGCTACCTGCACTGTCAAAACCATGACTCTTTGAAGTGCCTAAGTCCTATTTTTTCCAAGTATTTGTCTCAGTACAGATTAAAAATGCATGTACCACTAATATCAAGCATTTGAAGATTACAAAAGGCTCTACAGGTGAGCATTTAAAGGTCAAGGTTTTTAGATATGAGAAAATACTCATGAGCTAATTTAAAAGATTGAAGTTGCCTTGTAGAATTTTATTAATCATTTTAACAGAGAAAGTCTGTTTTATTATGTCAAATGCTGCAGCAAGTCAAGAATTTAATCTTATTTCTAGGTCCATTAAAGAAGTTATTTCTAAAATATACTCTCAGTTTTCATTTAGTATTATGATAACCACTTCTACAAAATTGATTGTCCCACAAATTGTTGAATTACTTGACATATTTAAGAGTAGTTCACAGGCTGATAAAAGGACTACCTTTTTAAAAAGTTAACTGGCTTCGACTAGATTGCTTTTCTTTCTTGAAATTTTGGTGAAAACCATAGAAAAATCTCATCATAGCTTTATGAACAAGATGGGGACATGGGGGTTGGATAAAAATAGCTCACCTCTATACAGTACTTTGGTAATAATAACAACTCGTATTTACATTGTACTTTAATTTTACAGAGCATTTTCTTCAAATGGCACTGTACAAACAAGTCATTGCAAGTATTATACCCACTTTAGGTATAGGGAAATATAGTTCTTAGTGAAGTTAAATGACATTCAAAGTCAAGCAAGCAAAGTGTCTCAGCTGGGATTTAAACCTAGGTCTCTCATGACTCCAGGTACAGAATTCTTACCACTATACTATCCTTCTGCTTCAAACATTTGGCAAAATATGGCTCTGGTTCAGGGTTTCTTAACCTTTTTTGTGCCATGCATCCCTTTGGCAACTTGGTGAAGCCTATGGATCCTTTATCAGAAGAATGTTTTTAAACATATAAAATACATATAAGATTGCAACTATACCAAAACAAAGTTCCCTAATTTATTTGTTTGTTGTTTAAGTTCGCTGATCCCAGGCTAAAATCCCCTGCTAAAAGTTGACTTTAAAAATGAAACAAAAGCCTCATCATTCCAAAAATACTTTCCTTAAAAACAACTTGTAGACAATACAAATGTTATCCTTTTTTTTTTACAAATTTCTTCCCATATGTAATGTATATGAGGCTGAGGCACTAGAACGTTAAATGACTTGTATAGCGTCATAAGTGAAATTTAACAGAAATGTGAACTGAGGCATGCTCCTCTGAGCGCACAGGGCATGAATCCTGAGAAAAAGATGGGTCAATGGCTGCCTCAAATTCCAACCAAAGAGCTCGAGCAAAAGGACGGCTTCCCTTTTATAGGTTTTGGGGAGTACAGAACAAAGAACATAACAGGGTAGGTGACATCATAGGGTTGAGGGTAACCTAATTGGTTACATAGCTGAGGCATGGGGAGTAATATGATTGGTTGGAAGTTGGGAATGGGGACTAGCAAAAATTCCCTTCCTTCTCTCCTGTTACTAAGAAGTGTTCACTGTTTAAGTCCATCTACAAGATGGTGGCCCAGACATCTTTGGATAGCAAACTAGACGTCTTTGAAGGATGGGTTGGTGGTGTAAAGGTATTAGTCTTGACTCTGTTATGGCAAGTTGCATCCTCCAAGGTTAGCGGAATTTCTTGAGGCAAGAATAGAATCGTGGTTAGCAAGAGAAATGGATTTCTAAACTTAACCCATTATAGGCCAGATGAATTATGAACTAAGTTCAGAGACAGAGAACCATGTCTTAGGCAGTTACAGGACAAAATCAATTAACTGTAAACAGGATCAATAAGAAAATGACACAAGATCAATTCTGATCTTCTCAATGGAGTCATATGGGGCAGCTAGGTGGCTTCAGTGGATAGAGTGTCAGGCCTGGAGTCAGGAAGACTCATCTTCCCGAGTTCAAATCTGGCCTCAGACACTTCCTAATTATGTGACCCTGGGCAAGTCACTTAACCCTGTTTGCCTCAGTTTCCTCATCTGTCAGATGAGCTGGAGAAAGAAGTTACAAACCACTCCAGTGCTTTTGCCAGGAAAACCCCCAAAAGGGGTCATGAAGACTCAGACACGACTGAAAAATGACTAAACAAAGACGACAATTTCTGAAGGAAGTTTAACCGATACGAATCAGTTGCTACAATAAAGGGACCAAAAGAAAATACCTCAGCCAGCAAGCTCTCCCTTCTTGCCACACAAAAAGATAAGGAGCTAAGGGAAATACTGTTTTAGGATATAGACTCATTTATAAAATAGAAAACTCCAAATAGGGTCATAGAGAGTTGGACATGATTGAAACAACTCAGCAGCAAGAACAGTGTGGAGTCATATGGCTAGTAATGTAGCCGGGACTTGAAGCCAGGTTTTTTTTTTCACTCCCAATCCAATGCTTGTTCTACCATACTTACTGAATTTGGTACAAGCAGATGGATTCATATCTATTTGAACAACCATATCAAAATGAAATTGGTTTATGGATGAATATATACTCTGGGAGGTAGTTTCTAATGGCAGGTTCTGTTCAGCCCTTAACTTGTGTTCAATATTTCTTTATTTTATTGGCGGCATCACCATTCTCCCAGATACCTAGGTTCAAAATCCTGGACCCATCTTTGATTTCTCCTTTCACTTTGCACCTACACTCCAGTCACTTACCAACTCATGTAAATTATACCTTCCCAGTGTTTCTATGCAGCCCCTCGTTATTTCTGGTCTGAACCATTGGTCATCTCCCAGCCTGTAGTCTTTTCCCCACTCCAGTCTATTCCACATCCCAGTATGAGATTAATTTTCCTGAAGCAAAGCTTTTATCATGTCAGTCCCTGCTCAGAAACCTTTAATGGAATACAGGGATATGTCTTTTTAATTTTTGTCCTCTACAGGGCATACTCAAGTGGCTGTCCCCTTGTACTCTATACTTTTGTACTTTACCTAACAGTATATTTTTAACAGAGTAGACACAGAATAAATATTTATTAAATTAATGGATGAGGTTGCAAGTAGGCAGATTTAATATTCTGATTAGAACTGAGTAAAAATTGAATGGACTACTTTCTAAGTATCCCATCCCTGAAGTGTTCAAGAAGAGCTTGTATGACCACTTTTCAGATATGTTTTAGAGGCAATTCCGGAATGGAGTGGAAGCTTAGACTAGATCCCCCATGCCCCAAGATCCCTTCCAGTTCTGAAATGTATAGAACCCTAGGATCTCAGCATTAAAAGGAACCTCAGGGGTAATCTAGCCAACCTTATAACTGAAAAGGCAGTCTTTTTCCCTCTCCTCCCACAGCAACCTTCAGTGGTGGGAAACAAGCCTTCTACTAAGGCAGCATATTTCTCCTTTTGGGCAACTCCAATGATTAGGAAATTTTTTCCTTATATTGAGTTCAAATCTGCCACCCTACAATGTCTACCTACTGCATCTACTTTTGTCCTTTGCAGCCAAGCAAAACAAGTCTAACTAATCCTTTTTTCCCCATGACAGACCCTCAGATACTTGAATCATTCACTCCTGACTCCCTGATCCCCAACTTTCGGGCTTTTTCTTCTCCAGACTAAACAACACTGTGACATTTCCTTCAACCGATCCTTATATGGCATGGTTCCAGTCCTCCCCATCCTGGTTGCCTAGTTGCTTTTCTCTGGAAAAGCTGTGGCATGCAGAATTGAACACAGTTGTCAGGATGTAGTCTGGCCAGTACCAAAGAGGGTAATATCTGGCATAACAGAATCACTTGATAAATATTTATTAAATTAAATTGACCAGGGAAGAGTATAGTAAGGCTGTCACCTTCCTTTGTGGGATCCTCATATTATGTCTTCCTGCCCCACAATTCAGTCATAGTTGTTCTTCTCTTCTTCTGTGCTTCCTTTTAGTAAGCTCAGCTCCCATGGTTCAAGTGTAATCTCTATGGACAACTCTTAAGCCTACATGCCCAGCCTTCACCACGCTCCTGAGCTACAGTCTTGCCTTTCCATCTGCCTACTGGATGTGTCCACCTGGATGTCTCATAGGCATCTCAGATCCCACAAGTGCAAAAGTGAAGTCATCATTACTTCTCCTTAAACCTGTTTCTCTTCTTAACTTCCCTATTTCTGTCAAGGACAGTCATCAAGGTTCGCAACCAGGGAATCATCCTCAGCACTTCCTTCCCACGCACCCCCTCCCCAAATCAGTTGTCAAATCTTGTCAATTTCATCGCTCTGACATATGTTGCATCTATAGCCTCTCTCCATTCCCATGGCTAGTTCAGGCCTTCATCGCCCTTGGTGACTACTGAAATAGCCTCCTAATTAATGATCCTCTTTCCTGCGACTCCTCTTTCTAATCCATCATCCATAGGGCTACCAGAATGGTATTCCCAAAGCACAGGTTGGACCATATCACTGCCTTGCTCAAGAAACTTCAATACCAACCCTGTTTGGTATTGACAGCCCTTTGATATCTGGATCCAGCCTATCTTTCTAGGCAGATTACACCTTAGTCCCCCTCACATAGTCTGTATTCTAGCAAAACTGACCTGTTTTCCATTCTCCATGAATGACATTCATCCTCCCATATCTGTGCCTTTGTACAGGCTGTTCCCAGTGCCTGGAATGTTCTCCCTTTTCTCTTCCACTTCTTAGATCCAGGAATTAGCGCAAGTGCCACCTTCTTCAAGAGCCAATGCCTGATTCTCCTAGTCCAGGGGTGGGGAACCTGAGGCCTCAAGGCCACATGTGGCCCTCGAGGTCCTCAAGTGCAGCCCTTTGACTGAATCCAAACTTCACAGAACTTGAAGTTTTGATTTAGTCAAAGGGCCGCACATGAGGACCTCAAGGCCACAGGCTTCCCACCCTTGTCAGTCATTAGTGGCCCATAAAAAAAATTACTTTGTATTTTGTGTCTATATAGATAATAGGATATGTGTTTGTGTGTATACATGTGTGTGCATATACATATACATACACATATGTATATATGTACATATATATCTTCATACAGTTATAGACACAAGTAATGTTTACTTCTCTGTGTGCATGTTGTATATATCCTACTTTTCTCCCCCATAAACCTCTTTAACGCCACCAAAAGCAGAACGTAATCTCTTTGAGGGCAAGGACAGTCTTGCTTTTGTCTTTGTATCCCTAGTGCCTAGCACAGGTATTTTAAAAAATGCTAGTTGATTTATTTCTCATTCTTCATGCTGTGCTTCTATTAATGCAGCCTTTTTCAATAATCTTATTATAACATTGATTGCTATTGAACCCACAGTTCATTGTATTACCTAAGTCTTTTTTATATAAACTGTTGTCTAGCCATACTTTCCCCATTCTATGCTATAGAAGTTGATTTTCATCTTATTAGATTCAGCCTGTCATTCTAACTTAATGATCTTTGGGGATCCTGATTCTTTCATCTAACAATATTAGTTACTTTACCCAAAATCATGCTATCTGCAGACTTTATAAGGATGGTGTCTAGATAATCATCCAAGCCATTGATTTAAAAAAGAAAAAGAAAACACAGCAACAACCTTCAAGAGAAAAGGACAAAGAAAACCCTCCAAGGCACCTTATCTGAGGTTTCTCCTTCAGGATGACTTTGAGCCATTAATGACTATTCTTTGGGTCTATTCATTCGTCCAGCTCCAAATCCACTTAATGATACATTCTAGCCTCCATATTTCTGTTTTATCCATAAGAACATCTTGAAAAAGTTTGTCAATCGCTGAAACGGAGTTATGCTGTATCTGTGCTATTCTGTGACTCTCTGAAAACTGCCTTTTCATTCATTACTTTGTACAAGTAGGCAGTATATTCTTCCTAGCAAATCTGAATTCCTGTAATGAAAAGGTTAAGTTTGATTTGTCACCTGGGTTTTAATTTAGTCCAAAAATGCAAGCCAAGTAGAACATGACAGCACCTCATGCACATCTGCTTGCTGGTGAAGAGTAGATTCCAGAAAAGGCAATTAAATTGTATTATCCTTGGTGCAGGAGTATTGGACTGCAAAGAGCATTTTCTTCCCCAAAAAGATTCAGAGGAGGACTGCCTTCATTAATGTGTAGATAATATTAGAGGAACAGCAACTGAAGCAAAACATATACAGATGAGCTGCTTTTAAGGAATCTGTAAATAGCTCAGCATTTCAGAAATGCTGAACTAACCAAGGTGATTATGAATTTCCTTTCAAAATGGTAGGAAGAGTGGAACCTAGAAATGACTCCATACATGCCTCATTGATGTGAAAAAGTAGGCTTGCTGGATGGTGAATTGTTTTCCTTATTCTAGAGGATAATATTGAAGATGGAGCTATTTAATAATGTGAAATATAGAGTGCACCCAGTGGCAGAGATGTGCTGAGCAAGTAGCTACCTAAGGGAGATAGATAATGATAGCCATTTATGTAGGCATAGGAACTGGATCTGGGGTTTCACTTGTATAAGAGAAGGGAAGAAGCATTTAGCTCATAGAGCCTACTATGTGTCAGGCACTGTGCTAAGCGCTTTTATGAATATGATCTCATTTGATCTTTACAACAACCCTGTGCAGTAGGTGATGAGGTTTAGGGAACCATATGTTGAGGTTAGGGATGCTCAAGACCCCAAAATACCGACATGCCGGGTCCTGCTTGAATGAATTCGACTCAAGCCTTCTTACAGCCAAAGAAAAACAAAGTTTATTAAAGATTCACCATATTGGGTAGAGTCTTAAGAAGTCTCACTATTTGTGGCACTCGTTTTGACAAGCAGGCCAGATTCAATCTGCTGAGTTAGATTGAATCTGAGCACCTTCACGGAGGCAAGATGAGACTTATATACAGAAAGATTGTGGGAGGGATCTAGGGTGGTTCTGGGGTGATGGGAGGGTCTTGAGGATGAGTCTAAGGATGGGACTGGGGTGACTTGGGTGAGGTCAGACTTCAGGAATGGTATTAAGGGTGGGAAGTTGCCAGAGACAATCAATGGAGGGCTAGGCTAGTTTGGTCATAGATATTTTGATAGGATCAAGGATGGGAAGTAGCTGGACGATAGAGGGCTAGGTAGGTAGAGATTTGGGCCTGGCTTATGAAAGGTTTATGGCCTCAGGGGAATGTCTCATCTAGCGGGAAGATTCCAGGAGGCTCCCAGATTCTATACCCCATTTCCATTTTACAGTTGAGGAAAATGAGGCAAACAAGTTAGGTGACTTGGCCCAGGGTCATACAGATAGTAACTTTGGGAGACTAGATTTGAATTCAAGTCTTCTTGACTCCAGAGAAATGTAGAAAACTCCCTCTACCCATGCACGCAAGCACCTCTTTTGAAACTTAGAGTCTTAGAGAGTTGCCTAGAACACTGAGACGATAGTAAGTCACTTGCCCAGGATCACAAAATCAATGTGTATCAGAAACCCATGTCTTCTGGCTTTAAGACCAGCTCTCTATCCTTTATACTCTGTTTCCTCTCAGATGCCCATTTGAATATTCCACAAAAATCTATAAGTATGATTTTGGCAATAAAAATAATAAACAAATCTAGCATTTCATGAAAATTCCTCAAACTCTACCATTGATGTACAGAGTCAAAAATATGTGTATAATTTTCAGTTGCCATTATTTTGGCTTTGTAGATGCATGTTGTTGGTTCTAAGAACCCCATAAATACTTTGATCCAAAATAATCAAAAGGGTTGGTCCATAATGTAACACATTCAGCACAACTGAACATTCTAGGTTTCTCTCATGGGCCACCTAGTAGATTAAAGATATACCAAAAAGATCAAATTGACCAAAAGCCAGGGTTAGCACAGTACTTGGAACATTAGAATCTGAAAATTAAGTGACTCATCACTGAGCTGAAAACTCAGTGGCTACTGAGAATTATTAAAAGGAATGTCACAAAGCTAGTTGGGTTGAAAAGAAAAATATACTTAAAGGAATCTAAGAATGGCTTTTAAGTGAGACATCCTAAGAATAGGAGTCATTTCAGTTCAAACCAACCAATATTTATTAAGTGACGTCTTTATGCAAAGTACTGTGGGCATAGAAGTTTTTTAAAAAATACAGTTACTACCTTCAGGTAGGTTAGAATCTATTGGTTGAATCAAATGGTGATGAAAGAAGGGGCCTGACTACACTGATAAGTAATATAATACAGAGATGTGTACTCAGGATATTGAACTACTGAAAGGCACAATAAATGTCTCATTGTTCAAGGCAGGATAAATGCCAGTAGAAAGAACATAAAGAAAAAGAGGAAATGACAGACAAAACATAGGGGGGAAAGAGAAAGGAATTGGAGATTAAAACACTGAAAAGTAAAGCCTGGACAACTTCAGGCTCAAAGGCAAATATCTAAAAAGCAAACCAAATTTGAGCAAGTGAAAATTTAAAGTTAGAGAAATCATCATTTGGAATCTTAAATTTTAAGGTCAAAATTTAAATTAGAGGAAAAAGCAAGTTTTGGAAAGGTAAAAGCAAGTTATAAATGAAGTGTTCAGACTTTATTCTGTTTGAGTCCATCTATTGTTGAATTTTTTTACACCCCCAAATACTTTAGGAACATACTGAAAGTCAGCTTCCAATAACCTGGCATAGGTGTGAAACTCTGCTTGTGGGTAGCCCAGTCTGGCATGTACCAATTAAGAAAGAAGTAGTTCTTTTTGATTAAAGGCTTAGACAACAATACAAACCTGAGGCAAAGTCAAAAACAGGAACAAGCTTGATGAACAGCCATGAGTTTCAAAAGTTCTTATTATATGTTATTATATATTGTACACACGTACATTATTATGCATTATTACATGTTATTAGAGGCAGTGTGTTACAGTGTCTGGAAGGCTGGCCTTGGAGTCAGAAAGACAAGGGGTCAAGTCTTCCTCCTAACGCATATTGTCTTTGTGATCCTGGGCAAGTTAAAACCTTTCAGTGCCCCTCGACAACTCCCTAAGATTATAAGTTACACGTAAGTTGACAAGTAGCACTAGTAGAGAGGATTTCTTCACTGGGAGTTCCCCACACCAATAAAATCACAGGCATACCTATTTCTCATTCATGAAACTTTCCAATACACTCGAGGTACACAGGCAGCTAGGTGGTGCATGGGGTCAAGAAGACCTGAGTGAGATTGCATCCAATTTCAGACACTTCCCAGCTTTGTGAACCTGGCCAAGTCAGTTTTTAAAAATAAATTTTTATTCATATGGTCTGTTTTGCACATCACCATTGAGCCTTAAATCACCCTCCCAGAGAGCCATCCCATGTGACAGGTAGTATTTTTTTAGAGAAGAAAAAAAGTTAGCAAAATTGAGCAATACGTTGAAAACATATGCAATGTGTAACACCTATGACCTCCCACCTCCGCAAAAGGGTATGTTGAGGGTGTCTTCTCATAGCTCTTCATTCCAATCCAACTTTATTCATTTACTTTTGATTTTTTGGTGTTGTTCTTTCCATTTACATTGTCATAGTTACTGTGTATATGGTTTTCTTGGTTCTGCTTACTTCATTCTGCATCAGTTCATAAAGACCTTTCCATGCTTCTTTACTCATCCCTCATACCATTTCTTACAGCACAGTAATATTCCATCATTTTTGTGTACCATGATTCATTTAGCCATTCCCTAACTGATGGTTATCTACTTTGTTTTCAATTCTTAGCTATCACAAAAAGTGCTGCCATAAATATTTTGGAGGATAAGGGGACTTTTTCTTATTGATAACCTCTTTGGAGTATAACCTGGGCAAGTCAGTTAACCTCTATCTTCCTCATTTTCCTCAACTGGAAAATGGGAGTAATCATAGTACCTACCTCCCAGAGTTGTTGTAAGGATCAAATAAGATATTATTTGTAAAGCACTTAGTACGACACCTGGCACATAGTAGGCCCTTACTTGTTAGATGCTTGTTTCCTTCCTTCTTTCCATTCATTCAGCAAGCATTTATTATTTACCTACTTTGTGCCCAGCACTCTAAGGCCATCTTTGTTATCCAAAATCACCCTATGAGAAAACCACTTTAAGACTTAAATAATGAAACCTTTTATCAGTAATTCTGGTCTTAAGTGAATGTAGTGCAGTGGTGAGACTCCTGTGTTTGTGTGTGTTTGCATAGAGGCAAAGACTGCCACAAAGAAGAGCAGAACTGGCAGAGGAACCTTGGGGTCATTTTGTTCAACCTCCTTGTTTTATAACAAAGGAAACTGAGGTTTGGGATGGGGAATCAATATATCCAACAGTTATACAGAAGCGTAATACAAGTGTGTGTGTGTGTGTGTGTGTGTGTGTGTGTGTGTGTGTGTACTAACTTGCATAATCTTATCAGTCGTTTCAGTCGTGGCTAACTCTTCATGACCCCATGTGAGGTTTTCTTAGCAAAGGTACAGGACTGATTTGCCATTTCCTTCTCTAGCTCATTTTACAGAGGAGGAAACTGAGGCAAACAGGGTAAAGCAACTTGACCAGGATCGCACAACTAGTGTCTTAGGTCAGATTTGAACTCAGGAAGGATTTCCTGAGTCCAGAACACTCTACCCACTGTGTCACCTAGCTGCCCTAGTTTCCATAGTAATTGTTTGTATTTTATTTTTATGCACCGAAAAACATTATTCAGAGAAGGGGTCCATAGGCTTCACCAAACTGCTGAAGTAGTCCATGACACAAAGAGATTAAGAACCCCTCCTCTAGATATCTACAGGAGAGGTACATAGTTTTAAATATCAAGACTGACAAAGAGTACCACTTCCCTCACTGTGGCCAAGCCTGAGGGATTAAAATAGAAATAAATCTTTCCAGAGAATTTCATTAGAGTTCAAAGCTGCTGTGGATTATCCAAAGTTATATAGCATCTAGGTTTAGTTTTGTTTCTTTAGAGCTTGGAATTTCTCTTTTAATTAAATATCTTCCTCTGGGAATTGAGTGTAGTATGCTCAGTTAGGTGTGACTAGAAAAACTCAGTTAATAACCTCAAATTCTGAAAGAGGGAGGTATCTAATACAGCAATGAGGAAATAGACAGCAAAAGGGGTGGGAAAAAATGTGCTCTATATGCAAATCTGACTGCTGATGTGGAAAAAAGGAGGGCTAGATATTTTTTTAAAAAACTTCTCATATTAATCAAATAAATTAACCAAAACAATGGCATTTTAAAGCATCTGGGATACTCTGAAGAGACGTGGTCATAATGTTGATAATTATTAAAGACTTTACATAATACAAAACCAAAGGGTAGTGACTTGAAACACCAGAATCAACTTTAACAATGAACTCTATTATTATTACTAAGTGTAATTGTAACTCTATTATTATTACTAAGTGTAAATTAACTTCAGAATGCTGGTAATTAGCCTAGTAGATTAATGTTATTGTGAAACATACTCAGCTAATGATTTTTCTTGTTTAGTTAGACTGAAGAATCTCAGGATTTCAGAGTTGAAAGGGACCTTAGAGATAATTTAGTACCATCTCTACTTGAGGCTCAAATCCTTCCTACGACATCTCTGACAAAACCAGAAAGAGCATGATAGAGTAGTACAGAGTTCCTGAACTGGAAGGGAACTCAGAAATTATCTAAATCAGCACACTTGTTTTACAGATGGGAAAATTGAAGCCAGAGAAGTTAAGTGACCTGCCTTAGGTCACTAAGCCTCCACTTGAACACTAACAGTGATGCACAGCTCACCGCTTCCCAAAGCAACCCATTTCGCTTTTGGACAGTACTAAATGTTAGGAAATTCCTCTTTATTTATAAATGAGATTTACCTCCTTATGACCACTTATTGGTCTTAATTCTGACTGATTTCCTTCCCCCACCCAATTTCCTCTTGTATACTCTTGGTTATGAAGCTCCTTTCCCTTTACTGTGATGAATTTAGATCTCTAAACACTACAATTCCTTCTCAATCTGTAATACTAGCTAGCAATGTGGAGGAAATGTGTCTTTCTGGAAAGGATAAGAGAAAGAGAAGGGTAAAAGTTCTGCTTAAGGGATAATTCGAGGAGCAGCTAGAAGAAACAGTGGATCTTATCTTTGTGAGTTCAAATCTGGCCTCAGTCACTTACTAGCTGTGTGACCCTGGCCAAGTACCTTAAGTGTGTTTTCTTCAGTTTCCTCATCTGTCAATTGGAGAAAAAAATGGCAAATCACTCCAGTATCTCTCCCAAGAAAACCTCAAATGGGTTCACAAAGAGCTGGATGTGATTTAAGCAACCTAACAACAACATAATTCAAAGAAGATGAAAAGTGCTGGAGGCAGAAAGAACCGGATAAAGAGGAGACAAGAAGAAAAGACCAACTTGGATGAAGAGAAATGGAGTTTTTAAATAATAAAGCAGCAAATGTAACAGAAATCCAAACAAAATATGTGAAAGAAGAGGAAGGAACCTTAGGGCATGTTGCTGTGAGGGGCCGCACACTTCCCTGAGGGTCAGTTCTCAGGAGTGAACATAGAATAAGGTGGGAACAGTGCCCTCCGAAGTATGCCCAGCCAGCAGAGACTTCACAGTCATAGCATATCATATTCTTTGTACCTTTTGTTATCACACCAGCTCTGGCCAGTGCCTGGATGTTTTCCTTTTGCCTCCATATGGTCGTGAGACTCTGACAGTTAGAAGTACTGTAGTACAGAATGAGCTCTGGATTTGGAGTCAGAGGATGCAGTTTCTGGATGTACTATCCAGCTCTGATACTACCTTTGTGACTTTAGGCAGGTCACTTAATCTTCCTGGGCCTCATCTTTATGCTGACAAATTGGATAGTTTTTCAGCTCTGAATCTATTCTCCTAAGACTGTATGCTGCATCAGTTCTCTCCAAGTACACCCATTGTCTGAATCATCTGCTCTGGAGCCAAGTCCGGCAGCATAGGGATAGAGGAAGGCACCTTAGATGACAATCCACGTAGACTGGATAAGCAGGAAAGAAATCCCCATAATTTGAGTGCTTCACTTTATCACCCTTCGCAGACATTGCTTTTTTTATTTTATTAAATTTACGAATTGAAGGTTCGTGGCAACCCTACGCTGAGCAAGTCAATCAGTGTCATCTTTCCAACAGCATATGCTCATATTGTGTCTCTGTGTCACATTTTGGTAATTCTTACAATATTTCAAACTTTTTCATTATTATTATATCTTTTATGGTGATCTGTGATCAGTGATTTACTGTTGTAATTAGTTTGGGGTGCCATGAATCATGCCCATAAAAGATGGCAAACTTAATTGATAAATGTTGTGTGTGTTCTGACTACTCCACCAACCAGCTGTTCACTCCCCTCTCTACCTCTTCTCGGGCCTCCTTATGCCGTGACACATACAATATTGAAGAATATTACATAAATATTGCATAAACTTAGTTGACAAAGCAGTGGCAGTGTTTGAGAGGATTTACTTTTGAAAGAAGTTCTGCTGTGGACAAAATGCTATCAAACAGCATCGAATGCTACAGAGAAATCTTTTGTGAAAAAAAAAGAGTCAATGAACGTGGCAGACTTCATTATTGCTTCATTTTAAGAAATTGCCACAGTCACCCCAGCCTTTAGCAACCACCCCACTGATCAGTCAGTAGGCATCAACACTGAGGGAAGACCTTCACCAGCAAAAAGATGAGAGCTTGCTGAAGGCACAGGTATGGTTAGCATTTTTTTTTTATCAATGAAGTATTTTTATATTAAGGTATGTGCGTTTTTTAGAAATGATACTATTGCACATTGTACAGGATAGTAGAAACATAACTTGTATGTGCACTGGGAAACCAAAAAATTCGTGAGTCATTTTATTGCAGTATTCACTTTATTGTGGTGTTCTGGAACTGAACCTGCACTATCTCTGAGGTATGCCTATAATGAGAATTGCCCAGATCCGTGAAGACTGAGTGAATCTTATGTCTGCCACCAGTGTAGCAATCATATGACAATAACTCTTTCCAGCATGCCAGAGCAAGGAGCATTGATAACAGAGATGGCATTTTTCTTCCCCTGGCTCTTATCCCTCCTGTGGCAGGTGAAAGGTGAAGTGACTGAGGAAACAAAGGTTCGATCTTCTGAGCATATCAATTTATTAAGTAATGCATGGCAGTTGCCAACAAACCAGGGCCAGACCTCCTCAGCATCAGCCTGGACCCCAAATATAGAGGGAGACAGATTTTTATCCATTTTTAAAAATTAATCAAAGAAGATCAATCAATTAAAAGGAAACAATATATCATTAGGTAATCTGATTTCTAATTGGAGGAAAGATTAGGGACTTTATAAGTTGGGAGGGAGAGAGTGAACTGATACAATTCTCTGAATTCAGAAAAAGAGGCTTCCCACTTCCCCCAAGTGTCTATAAACAATCAAAGGAATGTGGAAACAATAACTGATTGATCCGTATGGAGCCAGTTTTCAGATAAGAAATGGGTTGCTTGAGATGTACAATTGTGAGAAAACTCCTTCCCTCATTCTTTGGATCTGACTGAATTTCTGGTCAGCATAACCTAGGTCCTTAGTTAAGAGACACTATGTAGCAGGTAGGGAAGGTCCAGCTTCCCAGCCATGCTGGGCTAGGTTCAAACAATGCAATAAGGTTTTCTTTCAATTTCCACAATTAAGTAAAATTTTCTCACAGGACAGAAGTTGGACTAGACCCATAACTGAATAGAAAGGAAACTGAGCTAGCTCCAGAACTGAGTCACAAGATAGAGTCAGTGTGGTTCACCCAGTTACCACAATTAAGTACTAGCTGTCCTGATCCCCTCAATTCTCTCCCTCCCCATCACCATCCCCTTACCACCACCACCATTGATTGAATGAGTAGGAAAAAAGTGGTGAGTGAAAGCAGCAGCAATCGAATTGCTCAGTGGGAGCTGGGACAACCAGATAAGTGCTCTTTGTCTCTCCTTGTCACTGTGCTGCTTGTTTGGGGATCTTGGGACTTCCAACTTTGCGCTGCCCTAAGGAAGAGAAAATGGCCTAGGAGGAGATATTAAGGAAGCTGACCTTCTGGCACAGATTGCTCACCATGTTAAGTAGTAATCTCTGCACCCAAGACCTCAAGCACTTTGGCAGCCAGCCTCCACACTTCTCCTGGGAACACCAGCATGGACACAAAGAGAAGACCCTCCGGTAACACCAGATCCCTACACCACCATTGCTTTCAGTTGGATCGTGTCCTTTTTCCTTTTTATCTTTTTGCTCCTCTTCACCACGGTATCATGTGGTTAGCTTTTGAATACATGTCAACTTGCTTTTGTATGCCAGTGGCAAACATCCCCAGAATGGGAGGCAGGCTGCTGCCTCTTTAGGGATATCGGCAACAGCTGCTTCTCTCCTGCCCCCTCCTCTTCCTTATTTTGATAACAGATTGATTCCACAGTGGATGAGGCTTACATTGATTTCATGTGACTGGTTTATATTTCTCCTGCCACTCACACCATATGAGAACATCGCTTGACAGTTATAAAAGTATGTCTTTGGTAAGACCCAGATAGTGAATATTTATAAAGCTCAAAATTTTAAAAATTCCTGCATTTGTAATTTACAATTTAATTCAGCAAATGTATATTAAACGTTGACCATACATCCTGAATCTGTATGTGTGCCCTAATATTTCTACTGAATTCCAATTGTACATTTCTGACTTCCAGCTGGATATCTCTACTTAAATATCCCACTGACACCTCAAACTCAAGATATCCAAAATGGATATTCATCATATTTTGCCCCAAAACACATCTCTGATGCTAAAATCTCTCACTTCTACCCCCACCCCCACTTCTACCTACCATGTACTGTTACCACCTTGAATCAGTAATCAGAGTGGAACTTTTTTTTTACTATTTTCTCTTTTGGAGCACTTAGGTAATCACTTGCCTTTGATGAGTCTGTCCTTTGTTTCATGGATTAAATTGGGAGTCTTTGATGACCTGCTTACCTCAAGGGAAAGCCTAGTTTACATGGGTTTGAGTATCATGGTTGTGACACCCTTTGACCCTGAACAGGGTATATAAACTCAGAGGTTAGCATTTTGTCTGGGGCTCTCACTCACTGGAAGAGTGTTGGTGTGGACACTCTGGGTAGCTGCTAGAGCCCCCTGGCCTTGAAGAAACCCAGATGTTGTTGCTTCTCTCTCTGGCAACTGTTGCGGTATTGCTTGGACAGACAGCTAGAAGCCTGTCTGCTGAGTCGTGTTTCTTTGCTCTGTTTATATAATGTATGTTTGTAATTTCTATTTGTACTCTCTCTGAAATCCAGGGTGCTGGCTCTTTCTCCTGAACTAAGTGAATGATACATGTATGTTTGATTAAAGTGAGATTGTTAACCCCTTAAAGTTGCTTTCCTTAGAAAAGCAGATCAAAGAACCTGTGCTGGCAGCAGCTCTTGTTGTTGGTCCTGTTAGGTCTTACACCCCTACAGCAGCTGCTGGCCACATCGTTGTTACACACCTTTCCTCTGGCTCTCCTTGCCTATTGTAATAGCCTCCTGAGTTAATTTCATCCAATTTCTCCGCTCTCCAATTCTTATAATTCTTCCTAAAATTGAAATAATCCTCCTAATTCACAAGTTTAATCAAGTTCAAAAGCCTTTGGTTTCCTCTTGTCCATCAGATAAAATTTGAACTGTGTAGACCAGCATTTCAAAACCGCTCCAGTCTGGTTCCAGCTTCTCTGTTTCAATCTTATTTCACTCTGTTTCCCTTCATACATTCTACATTCAAGCTTGCCTGGAAACCAAACTCCCTGTAGGGAGCTCTGCTCGGCCCTGTTCTGTTTAATGTTTTTATCAATAACTGTATAAAGCTATAAATGGCCTGTTTTTCAAATTTTCAAATGACACAAAGATGGAAGAAATATACAACACAGTGGATGATGCTCAGAATTCAAAAAGATCTTGAATATGTTGAATATTCAATGTTCCATTCCCCTCATAGCCTCTCTGAACTTGGCTGGCTGGATGTCATGTGGCAGATGCCTACTCAAAGTCTTTCTAAGTTGGTAGGACCTGTCAGGCATTGCATGACAATTACACAGCCTTTGAGAATTATAATTTGGCATCAGAATTTGCCTTCAATGAAAGTTACTGATGATAAAGAGAATAAATTTCCATTTCCTCTGGATGCTTTGGGTGTACTTAATGGCTTGTATTGCTAGTGTTACCTCAAGTTCATATTATATGTTTATTTGTTTATTGTACAAATCTACCAAAATCTGTGTTTCTTTTCACAAAGACATCTATCTAGGCCTCAATTTCCTCATATATAGACTAAGAGTAATAGACTAAATCATTCCTAAAGTCTCTTCTAGCTTTAAGTCCTATGATCTTATGATCTGATCCTATGGTATGAGCTGAGTGGAGAAGAGGAAGCAAGTAGTCCAAATCAGTCAGTAAGCCAGTGATCATGTGTGAAATGCATTGACTAGTTGATATTTCAAGGCCTCCTCAAGGCCTCTTCACATTTCTTTTATATATATATATATATCTATATATAGATATAGATATAGATATAGATATATATATATATACATATATATACATGTATACATGTATATATGTATATGTGTATATGTGTATATATATGTACACACACACACACATAATTATTCTTTATTGAGATTGAGGAAAATTATAATTGTTTTCTTCTATTTTTTTTCTCCAGATTTATGCTGTCCGATCAGTTGTCCCCAACAAAAGCAATAATGAAATAGTGCTGGTGCTACAACAGTTTGATAATAATGTGGATAGAGCAGTTCAAGCCTTCATGGATGGTAAGCCTGAATTTTTCATTGATCCAGAGAGATCAAAACCAGCCATTATCTTGTAAGTTCCTTAAGAAAGACAATGCCTTATCTTCCCTGAGAACCCATCACTGGGCCTCACAGATAGTGAATGCTTGCCTAATAAATGCTTGTTGTATGAAGGAAACTTGAATATTCAACGTTTTTCACCCTCTTAATTTTTCTTCCAGCAAATTCTATCCAGAACAAGTACTGCCTAAAATTTTTATAAGTTCCTTTAGGTCCATGGCTCACTTAAAAAGAAAAAAAAGTAAGAGAAGTGCTAAAAATCCCTCTTGTCTTCTGGGAAAACCTTTAGATGTTTTCTGTGAAAGGTTAACAGTTATAATCCTACTAATCACAGGCAATTCACCTGTCATGGAAATCAGACTTGACTGGCATTTTGACAATCAAGTCCATTCTCTACTAATGGTGATGGTGTCTTGTTGAGAATGACATTGATTTAATGGTTTCCTTTTTCGCGGGAGGGACGTATGCTTCATCCTGGACTACAAAAGTCATTCACCACGTTTGGAATTTAAAGCAAATGCAACCGCCATAGCTGTATTTGTCCTTATGACTAGAGTCCTTGGACTTAGGGCTTAAGGGGCTCCATGAGCTTGTCTCTGATTTCTCCTATTCATGAAGTATGACCCTGTTATCCCCACTCAAGCAAAACTTCTCTTATTTGTATCTACCTCTGCTCGCTACTGATCTCTCTAGGCCTTTTCCCACCCCCCAACAGTAACAAATCAAAAATAACAAGTTTTAACTTTGCTGCTATGAATAGGAAATCCTTAGAAAGGGGGTAGCTTTTAAAATGTCAGTAGGCATAGCTATCTAAATTTTTTTCATTGACAAAAGCTTACATTTATATTGTCACTTCACAGATGAGGAAACTCAGGCCCATAAAAGGTTAAGTGACTTGCCCATCGTCATCTAGCTGTCTGAGGCGAGATTTGAAACTGGGTCTTTGAGACTCCAAGTCCGTATGTCTATGCTGCCTTGCAGCCTCACGAACTGCTCCTAGGAACAAAGGATGCAGAAGATACATGTGCCTGTTCTGTTTCCTACCACTGTAGACCCCAGTTGTCCAGTCCTGCACCTGACATGGGATGACAGCACAAGGCCAGGACTGGTCTCACACACAAGGTCCAACTGTCCTGGGGCAACTGAGAGTGTAGTGTTTTATGCTTATATTTAGACAACAAAAAGTTGACCTGCTTCCAGGAGGGAGCAGTTGGAAGCAGAAGTGGGAAAACCCCTGAGTTCACATAGATGTAACCAATTACATGCAAGTCAGGTGGCAGGCCTACTGGGATTGGCACAGTACCTATTTTTAGTGCTATTTGGTGCCACTGTATGAATCTTACCAGTCAAATGACTGCTGTTACTGACTTGGGTCCCTTTCTATACCTCAGTGTGAAGTAGGGGAAAGGTCAAACCTGACCCTACAGCCCCTTCATCTCTTGCTCTGTCAACTTTTATCCCACTTTATATCCCTCCACTCTTTACAAGGGAAATTGATGCTTCAAATAGGGTCTGTTAAACCAGTTTCCCTACCTTGGATTGATGGGGTTCCTCACCAATAGGGCTCCCACAGCTGCCTACAGGAAATGTTTTGAATACAAAGTGGTCCTTCTGAAAAGCATAGTAATTGATAGACTGTCACCAAATCAATTTGTATTTAAATAGTCTCCCATGAAAATTTGTCTCCCATGAAAATTTCACCTTGCCAATGTTGTTGCCTCATTAATAAAGCCCTCTGATTGCTAAGAAACCACTATTCACTGGTGGGTGGACCAATAGAAATCCTCTTAAAAATCACAAAGAACCAAGATCATTTGTTAGAAGTCCTTTAAGAGGCAGTAGATTTGTAGAAGTTTAATAGACCTCAGGCATCTTGAAATTCATGTACACAAGTTATTTATGGGTGGTCTAAATAGCTTTAAACATTCCAAGTAGGGTTGAAATTGAATTATAATAGTTTTGGAACATTCTACTTGGCACATAGTAAGCGCTTAACAAATGTTATTTCATGCATTTTTCATTCATTCATGTTATTAGTTCTTTTTCTTTTTTGGAATTCTTCTCTGAAAATTCATTGTCCAGATTATGGTTATTTGACTACAAAATCATAGAAGAACCAAGTCGGAAGGGACCTCATAGACCACCTAGTCTAATTGGTGCCTGAACAAGAATGCCCACAATAATGACCCCAACAAATGGTCATCTGGGCTCCACTTGAAGATTTTCAGTGATAGGGAATTCATTTACCACTTTCAGAAGGCACCTTCCACTTTAAACCAGCTCCAATTACTAGTAATACTTTCCATTTACCCTAATCTGGAGCCAAGCAGGACACATTTAATCCTTCCCCATGACAAACTACAGATGTTTGAGGACTGCGATCATGCCACTCTCAGCATTCCCTTCTTCAGTTTAAACTTCCACAGGCCCTTCATGTGATTCTCATAAAATTATCCAAATCTGAATGTTTGGGAGAAAATTTGATGTTGCACAACTAAGCAGGAAACGGGCACCTCTTCTTGCAGATGAAAAATACAAAGTTAGGGGAAATTGGCTTAAATTATTTCAAGAGAACTACAAATTAGCTCCAAGTAAGAACTTCCTGGAGGATTGTAAAACATTTGGAGGAGTTTACTGAAAGACAGTTATAATTTCTTCCTCAGAGGTCACATGATTAACCAAGATTAACCAGGACAACCTCAATAATTTTGGGAAGTTTTAAGAAACTTAAGTTTTTTAAGTTCATGTTAAGTCGGAGTTGCTGAATGTTTTTTAGCTAAGATTTCA